>NC_072450.1:674812-772312 GCF_027596085.1 Anoplopoma fimbria | reverse complement strand
GCAATTCATCAGTAAGGAAATAAATTGTGATGTTTTAAACAAATGAAGAGATATAAATATATGTTACAGATGTAAATTTGAGGAGCGACTGAAACTGAAGATATTTATTATTATTATTTTAGAAACCACATCTGTCTGTTCTTCTTGACTTCATTAAACGGTTGCATTAGACATCAAACTGAGAGCTGACTGTAACTATCCTGCTGTTTATATATCGAGACAAAACACACGAATATCTATAAATATTCTCTCCGTATGAAACGTGTGTGAAACAGTCACAAAGCTCGGTCACAGTTTCATCATTAATGAAGGTTCCTGCAGATATAACGCAATCTACTGACGACATGGCGGACGCTTCTTCATTTCCCCATCCAGAACATTAATCTGCACTGCTCTGAAACAAATGTTCTAACTGAGGTTTAATTAAACCTGCTACAAGTTAACTGAGGTTTAATTAAACCTGCTACAATTTAACTGAGGTTTAATTAAACCTGCTACAAGTTAACTGAGGTTTAATTAAACCTGCTACAATTTAACTGAGGTTTAATTAAACCTGCTACAATTTAACTGAGGTTTAATTAAACCTGCTACAATTCAACTGAGGTTTAATTAAACCGGCTACAGTTTGACTGAGGTTTAACTTAAACCTTCCACTGACCTGTTTAACTGGTTTAACTTAAACTAGTTAAACCAGTTCTGGTTCTGGGCCTTTCACAATAAGAGCTTCAGTTCTGAGCATCGTGACCCAGCCATGTATTTATTATTAACATGATGACCACATTTATTATCCACAATGACCTCCGCTCTTCAGCTGCAACCCCTTCACTGTTTCCACGGTAACGGTTCAGCCTGAAACAGGAAGTGTACGAGAGTCGTTGTTGTTGATCAGGACAATCATGTTTTATTAAAAAGCATTTCCTGCTGATGGACTGTAATCAGCGGTCAGCCCGTGTGGCGGCGGCGTTCACCTGCCGGCAGCAGCAGCTGATTTGTGCTGAGTGCAGCAATGATGTCATCAGCGTGTCACAGTTCAGGGAATCTGCGCCATGTTTGGCGACGGAGGATGAAAAGAAGCAGCTGATTGATGTTAATAGAGGAAACATGAAGCGGCTGATCTAATGTTCTCCAATCAAACACACAGAGAGGAGCATTAGTGAGGAAAACATCCCGGAAACATAAACACACAACAATAACAGCAACAATAATAATAATCTGAATAATACATTTTGTATTTCCTGTTTCCTGTTTGAGTCATTGAGTGTAATTAAGAAATGTTCTAATTTAAATTCAGACATTTTGTTGAAACAAAACATTTCAAACACCTGACATGGTCTCTGGTGGTTACTCGAGGTCTCAGGGGGATTCTGGATGTCCCTGGTGGTCTTTGGAGGTCTCTGGTGGTATCAGGTGGTCTCTGGTGGTCTTGAGAGGTCTCTGGTGGTCTTGAGAGGTCTCTGGTGGTCTCAGGTGGTCTCTTGAGGTCTCGGTGGACTCTGGAGGTCTCGGTGGACTCTGGAGGCCTCTGGTGGTCTTTGGAGGCCTCTTGTGGTCTTGAGAGGTCTCTGGTGGTCTCAGGTGTACTCTGTAGGTTTCTTGAGGTCACAGTTTTTGTCTCTGGTGGACTCTGGATGTCTCTGGAGGACTCAGATGGTCCTTGGAGGTCTTGGTGGTCTTGAAGGGTCTCAGGTGGTCTCTGGTGACCTTTGGAGGTCTCAGGTGGTCTCTGGTGACCTCTGGAGGTCTCCGGTGGTCTCTGGAGGCATCTGGAGGTCTCAGATTGTCTCTGGAAGCCTATGGGGGTCTCTGAATGTTTCTGGAGGTCTCAGGTAGTCTTCAGGGGAGTTGTAATCCCCAGTGGGGTTTAAGAAGCAACTGCAGAACCCTGATGAATCCCTCTGCTGGAGCTCATCCTGGACAGGGAGCTCATCTCTGACTGGTTGTCCACCCATGGAGGTCCGGCTCAGTCTCAGGAGACCACATGGTCTTAGCTGCTGAACCTGGTCTACCAAAGCCAGATGTTTTGAACCTGAAGAATCAGCTGGATGTGAACAAACGGAGCCTGATCCGGTTCTCAGTTTGTTACAACAATTTAGAAGAAGATATAAAAACAAACATAAAACTATTATGTTCATAAAACACGGAAATACAAGTAAAAAAACAGGTGTTTAAATAAACATAAATAATAAAAAGAAGAAGAAGAAGAACATTTAAATGTAAACAGGAAGCACTCACATGTTTATATGATTTTTATTTTTCTGCTTTTGTTGCCATATAAAATAAAGATAAATAAGAAAAATAACTTGACATCATAATTATAATTAGATGATGTCATTTACCAACAGCCCCCCTCCTCTCCCATCAGCTGGTCATGTGACCTCCTCCCTCCTTTAAATGTGCCGTCGTCCCCTCAACAGAGAAAGACAACGAAGAGTCACAGCGACAGGTAAGTCTCCTTTTCTCCCTCTCGCTCTAAAACTACTTCATGTACTCTGACTTCCTTTAAATAATATTATAAAATAATATAAATATAATATAATATGATTTGATAGAATATCGTTCAATGTTTATTGTCATAAAACTTAAAACAAAGTGTGTTATCGTTCAGAAATCCAAATAATTTTAAAAGCACTCGATAAATATAACAAAAAATATTGATCAATTAAAAACAAGGTTTATAATAATAATATGTAAACCATATATAGTATATACGGATACTGAAGGTACATACTGATTTTTTATCTAATATCTGGTTCACCTAGAAGACAAAAATGTTTAATTTCACTGATCTTTTTCTTTATATGAAATATAATATAGAAATATTATGTAGATATATGTGTGTATACTTACAGATAATACAATTAATACAATTAAAGTAGACATGCAGTACAAAACATGATTATGTGTGAAAAATTTCACTTTCTCTAAAATATTTAAGGGTTTATTATCCGTTTTTTGCATCTCCTAAAATGTACTAACACAGAAAAAAAAATAACAGAAAGGGACAACAAAGCTGATACATTACATTACAGTCATGTAGCAGAGGCTTTTCTCCAAAGCGACTTACAGTCAGTAGTATGTTACATATCATTCACCCATTCACACACTGATGACAGGCTACCATCAAGGTGCCACCATCAGACTCTAACTAACATTCATCATCCAGTCCACACCGATGGCCTTCAGGAGCAACTTGGGGTTAAGTGTCTTGCCCAAGGACACATCGACTGCTGAAGCCGGGTATCGAACCACCGACCCTCTGATTGGAGAACGACCCTGCTCTCCACTACGCCACAGACGCCCATATATACATATATATATATATATATACATATATATGTATATATATGTATAACATTTTATTTCTTGTTCTATTTTTGGTCATTGGTGCTTATATGTATGTATACATATATATATATATATATATAAAGCACCAATGACCAAAAATAGAACAAGAAATAAAATGTTCTGACGCCTCCTGGAGGGGAGAAGCTGAAGCAGGTTGTGTTCAGGGTCTGCAGTGATGTGTCTCTGGAGGTGTTTAAGTCCTGGATGGAGGACAGGTTCTCTAGAGTCCTGGATGGAGGACAGGTTCTCCACAGTCCTGGATGGAGGACAGGTTCTCCACAGTCCTGGATGGAGGACAGGTTCTCCACAGTCTTAGATGGAGGACAGGTTCTCTAGAATCCTGGTTGGAGGACAGGTTCTCTTGAGTCCTGACTCTCCCGGTCCTGTTGTTTATTGTTTATGAACTGGATCCCCATCAGCTGACGCCTTGGAAACCATTAATCTTTCTGTGGTCCACATGAAGGAGAAAACATAAATAAACAATACATGATGTAAAATATACAGTTAAAATAGTACAGTCAGACTATTTCAAATAGTACAGTCAGATAATGTCAGAAACTAGGATGAATAGTATCAGAACCGACCATATACGTTATAATTTGGTCATTGCAGACTTAAATGAAGGATCATGAGTCTACTAAGGCAATGGACTTCTAGTCACATGGTCAGTGGCCTTAGGCGAGCCTTTAATTGATATATAAATAACAACTGTATCAGTTATACGAGTTGAGTTCCCAGCTGTTATTAAAGGGTAGATCATTGTGCGTTGGAGGAGGTTTGTTCTTGGGGTTGGAGGTATCAAGTGACCTCAGCTAGCATTCCTCATGTGGTGGTTTTGTCTGTAGCATGTGAGTTGTAATCGGTTGAAGAAATATTCAGGTGTCTGTTTAAATATTACATTTAGATACATGAGAATCCTGTCGTGTGGTTTAATTTGAACTAAGAGCCAGGTCAGGCCACAGTGAATAAATGCTGCTATTTCTTCTTTTTGAGCAGTGGAATGATAATATGTCAGCTCGGTTTTGTCCTGTTTGGTGACAGTGATGGATGGGGAGGAACCTGCTGAATGTCACACAGGAGACTCTACAGAGGTTCAACTTCCTGCGTTGGAGCAGGAAGTTCATCCTCTGTAGAGTCTCCTGTGTGACATTCAGCAGGTTCCTCCCCACCTGAAAACCTGTTTTTTCACTTCTCAAAGTAGCTCGTCTTTGCGTCTTTAATCTCCTCCTCCTTCTCCTCCTTCTCCTCCTTCTCCTTCTCCTCCTCCTCCTCCTCCTCCTCCTCCTCCTCGGCCTGACGAAGCTGAGAGTTCTGCAGAAAACCAGGGTTTATGTTATAGTTTCAGTTGGCACACAGACGTGTCCTCACAATAGCTGATGCAGTAGAAGCACTAAGTAAAAGAAGACAGAAATACTCCATTTAGGTACAAGTATCACAAAGTGTACAACACTGGAGTAAAGGTTACTGACATTCTAAACCAAAACGCAGCAGAAGAGCCTCAGAGACAGATGTTCTGGTCTTCTCTCCCTGATGGAGGTTCAGAACTGATGACACAACTTGTTTTTATCGGAAGAAATGCAGTTTCTATTTCACCCAAACAAGAAGAAACCTCATCCAACGTTCTATCGAGAAACGTATGAGTTCACTCGTGAACACTCTAAACACTCTGCTGGTTTTCTGTGTAACAAACATCACTGATCTGTTAATGTAAAGACATTATCTCTAATATCACTCCAGAAATTTTCAAAGACACTGAACTCTTATAAAGAATAAATTAACTGAGCAATGATCCTGTTTCCAACTTTCAGAGGCCCTTGAAGGAGAAGCTGAGGATTGTTGGAGTTGTGGTGCAGACGGTCTCTTCTTCTTCTTCTTCTTCTTCTTCTTCTTCTTCTTCTTCTTCTTCTTCCTCTTCTTGTCTGTGACGGCAGGATGTTCGGCTCCGTGCTGCTCTGCTGTTGGTCCTTCGGTCTGCTGCGTCTCTCTTCCTCTCTGGTTCATGGAAACATCCAGCTGGACGACGGTCCGGCCGCCGGTCGCCGCAGCGACACCTCTTACCTGTCCGACATCGGTCAGTAACACCCGGCCAATCAGAGAGCTCGCCTGTCACCTGACACACCACAGCGAGGCTGAAAGAATTATCCACTACTACGTTAATGTGCCGGTTGTTCTAACAGAAACAGAAACAATATCTGATCTCAACCAATAATACACAATAATAAAACACATTTAACAAGAGTGTGTGATTTCAATGGTAAAACCTTTCTGGTTTGTATAGAATATGTGTTAAATTAAGTTGTGTGAAACATAAAGTTCTAAAGATACGACTCTAAATAAAAACAATTCAATCAATATCCAATCAGTGACAAAACAGAGGCCTCCTCCATTCTGCAGGCCGGTGCCACATGACCTTCAGGAACCTGGTGTTCAAGAATTCTTTACCTACAATAAATCATGCACCATAATTCTTAGATATCCCACTAAATGATTTCTCATTTTAACATCAAACCAGCAGACCGCTGTTTGTTCCTTGTGAGGAAAAAAAAGCTAACGGTGATGTTTTTTGTCTAATAACACTTCTGTAATTATTATAACCCAAACTACGATCTTTTCCTAAATCTAACTAAGTAGTTTTCTTGTATAAACCTAACTATGTCGTTTCTGTGAAGACAGAGGTTTATTTTGAAAAGACTGTTTTCATGTAACAGTTTTTTTTTTTTTAGCCCCTTGAATAGTCTACATGTGGGGCCACGAATAAATGTCACCAAAAATGTAATATATTTGTTTTTCATCCTTAGAGATGCCTTTGTTATGCTTATTGCCCACAAACCAGTTAAGTTTATTTAGACCACAGTCTGATGCAGCTTCCACATGTCCCACCAAAAGAAGAAGACCTGGTTGTAGATATTTTAACCCCATCAATAATTCTAAAAGTTTTTTATTAAATGCATGGATTTAGTTTTTTGGGACATTTTATTAACTCTTTCCATACCTCCCGTTAGTCACCCTCTCTGAGTGTTAAAGAACTGTATCATCTGCATACAGGCGAATTATGCACTTTGTCAGCTTTGTTAAAAGGTTATTCATTTATATGTCGAAGGTCCGAGTAGTCCTCCCTGTGGTACACCATGACTGCACAAAACATGCTGATGATGATCAAACTGACTTCTTCCTTGTAGATGGGATTCAAACCATTTGTGCAGAGACAGAGCCAAGCTTTTTAAGAGGAGAAATAATTCAGCAGAGAATGATCTTGATGAAGGTGTACCGTAACACAGCAGGTGTGTTTTTTGTGTCCTGCAGAGAGAAGCCACGCCCCAGACCCTGTGCATGACCCCGCCCTCTTACCTGACGACTCACTGGAGGATCACTTTCTGATGGACGCAGGGTCCTACGACGAGGTCGGTGTGGTTTCTTTAAAGATACAGGACTCTCCATGATTTTGTTCAAGAGCACAAAAACCTGAAGCTTCCATCTTCCTTTCAGCAGTAAATACATCTATTTCCTGTTTCAGTACATTTACTTCCTGTTTTCCAGGATTCGTCAGCGGCCTTGCAGCTTCAGGGTCGGGCCATGCGTTCACCGCGTCGCTGCATCCCCCACCAGCAGTCGTGTCTGGGTTACCCGCTGCCCTGCTGCGACCCCTGTGACACCTGCTACTGCCGCTTCTTCAACGCCTACTGCTACTGCCGCCGGGTCGGCCACGCCTGCCCACCCAGACGCACCTGACAACGCACCTGACGCCGAGACGCTGCTGACTGGAAACATGTTAATGTTCCTTTTGTTGCTTTTTGTGTAATAAACGACTGCTGAGGAAAATCTATATTTGTCAGGTCAAATTTATGTGTTTTGTGTCAGTAATCCTGAAAACACAACATGTCAACATGCTAATCAATTAATTAGGAAATTAATACAAATAAAGGAACAGTTTAGAGGTGTTGTTAGGAATATATTTGGAACTTTGAGGAAGGCTAGCTGTTACCCCCTGTATCCAGTCTTTATGCTACACCCGGCTAACACATCCTAAATCCATCATGAACAAATGACAACCACAGATCTGTTTCAGAGTTTCTGTGTTTTATTGATGATCAGGTTCAAACAGTCTGTCATGCTTAGTGGGCAGCGATGATCTGATCCATCCAGGCACGGAGCTCGGTGACGCGGGCGTACACGCCGGGAATTGTGGGAGTACAGGTTCCACTGCCCCAGGACACGATACCGACCAGGGTCCAGGCTCCGGCCTTCTGACAGACCAGAGGACCGCCAGAGTCGCCCTGAAAACAACAGACAAATAAAGAACACCATGTAAACAACACAACCTCAGGATCAACCCTGTGACATCTTTCGTATGTTTGCACCACCCACCATGCAGAAGAAGCTCCATCGGCTCCGGCGCAGATCATCAGGTTGGTGATCTTGTTGCCCCAGAAACGACGGCAGTCGTCGTTGGTCAGCAGGGGAGGGCGGCCTGCTGCAGCAGGGCGGGGGTGTCAGGAGCTGCAACACACAAACACTTCAAACATCACGCACAGACATTCATACTGACACAGTCTGAGCTGGAGGTCTACATGCTGCATGCTGCCCCCAGTGGTTTAAGGGTGTCATGGTTCCTCCATCATGTCCTGAAACACTGAGTCCCATCATGTTGGCTGATTTTTTTTTTTTAAACCCCTTGAATTACATGTACTGGGTTCACCTGAACAAAGGTGAGTTATTAGTTTCATAGATAATCAGAAACCTGAGTATGGTCAGAGTCCATATGCACTGTAAAAATAATCCTTATTTAATAGCATAAATAGCATAAACTTCTAGGTCAGGACTTATTAAAATTATGTTTCAGCATTAAAAGGAAAAACTGAAGTTCTTCCACAACCAAGCTCAATATCTGTTCTGATCATTTACATTGATTCGAGTTCCACATGAAGACCCAGTGAGCCCTCCCAGGACCTCCTTCTGACTAACTGCCACCGATAACCATCGCTGTTAAAGTGCCTCATGCTCTCTCTCCAGGCCCCGCCCCTACTCTCCACCGATTGGCCAGTTGATGCAGGTGGTCTCACCGTTGTAGCGGGTCAGTCCCCAGCCGCTGGTCACACACTTCATGCCTCCGGGGAAGTTGTCTCCGGTCTCGGCCACACACACGGGGGCAACACGCATGTTCATCTGGGCGGGGCTGGCCAGCTTGATGAGCAGGATGTCGTTGTTGATGGTGTAGCCGTTGTAATTCTGGTGCTTGAACACCTGACAGGAAATGACATCGTTATGGCCGGCGAACACACACAGGTAGACGTTGAGATGAGACCAGAAGCTGATGGTGTTTGTCACTCACCTTGCCGACCCTCATGACCTGGATGTCCTCAGCATTGGAGGAGCGGTCGTGTTCTCCGAGGATCACTCGGTGGGACGTCCTGCAGGGAACAGGGCGGATACATGAGGCGGCCATTTTGTTAAAAAACAAAATGCTGAATAATCCCCTGACAGATGTAGTTACCTGACGTTGCAGTGAGCGGCTGTCACCACCCAGTTCTCATTGACGAGAGAGCCGCCGCAGAAATGGAAGCCGGTGTAATCCTGAAACAACAAGAACAACAAGAATGAGACCACATGTTGACTGTGTGTGTGTGTGTGTGTGTGTGTGTGTGTGTGTGTGTGTGTGTGTGTGTGTGTGTGTGTGTGTGTGTGTGTGTGTTTTACCTGCAGGGACACCTGCCAGGGCCAGGAGTGTGGCACAGACTCCTCACCGTTTACAATACGAGAGTACCCGGTGATGACGGGAGCAATGGCGGGAGAGCCGCAACCTGATGACATCATCAAGAGATCATTAAAAACGACAACGTGAAGGTGAAAGTTCATTCTTGACCTTCAGGAAGAGCTTCTTTCAAAAAGAATCAAACGTTCAGTGATACTGATCAGACATGGTAGAGAGCTTCAGAGCAGCTTGTACCTGAACTTTGAGGTTTTTTATTTAATGACACAAAACAACTTCGGGACAACGCTCATCCCATTTCCACTGATGATGACTGAATTTATCGGAAAAAACAATTGTTACTAAGTCGATATTTCAGTTGAAATTTGTATTATTTAGTAAATTGGCCTTCTATTATTTTGAGGCCATTTAGCGTACCAATATTCAGCACTAATAAAACGTTGAATGTATTTTGATATTAATTGAATGATTTAAGAATGATCCCTGCATTGTTTGGACCACTGATATTCAATGGTTTCTTCACTTCACATCCAGTTAACAGAAAGCTAAACATAATAACAATCAAAAACGGTTGTTAAATAAAGCAATAAATAAGTAATCGTTAACTGTTGACTGAAACCATCTGCAGCTGCACCCCTGGCTGTTACACTGATGTCAAAGCTTTTGTCTCACCGTAGGCGGCGCCGACGAAGGCGAGGCAGGAGAGGATCCACAAGAAGGCCATGACTGGATGATGTCGGTTCTGTGTGAGCGAGGAGCTTTTATACAACCAGGGAGCGATCTGATTGGACAGGACAGAAGGGGACATCTTATCAGAGACGGTGGGAGTCAGAACAGGTGGAGCTGACGGAGAGTTTTCCTCCAGAGGAGGCTGGAACGTGAAGGTTAGAGACGTGATAATGAATCTGACATACTCGTTTAACGTGAGATTATCAGAGTTCAGAAAACTCAGACCAAACTCACAGGATTTTATATTAATTCTAGTAGAGATCTACAAAGTTCCGAAAGAAAGGATCTTAGTAAGGAATAGTTTCACAATTGATAAATCTGTTTATTGTGTCAGCTAACTGATTGTTATATTTCATAAAATATTGAAAAACATCGGTCTCAGTTTCTGACGTCTTCAAATGCCTTGTTTTGTCTGACAGCCCAAAACCCAAAGAGAGTCAGTCTACTGTGAGATAAAACAGAGAAAATCTGTTGATTATCAGTTTTTTTTAATCAATTAATCAATGACTCGACAAATAATTTCAACTTTATTCTGAAGATCAGAGATCTGTGTCAGAAATAACGACACAAACCACAGACTTCATAAAAAAAATCACACATGAATGAATAAATGTCTACATTTTTAAATGTTGGTTTCATACCATTTATATTACATTAAACTACATTATATACCATAATAACTCAAATGAAATAATGAAAAATCTATCTCAGAGTCCTTCACAACCTGTTACTTAAAACACATAAATGTAAAAGACAATACTTGTTCTAAACAAAAACTACTCATTGCTACAGACAACACACTGTTAATGTCCCCAAACAAAGAAAAGCAATTAATATACATTTCACCAAAACAGATCTAAATTACAATATCACTTTTTTTTTAGTTGAGCTTTCTACATCTCCCGTTTCTCTAAGTAGTAAATAACCGAATCATCTGCATACAAACGGATTATGCACTTAAGCGGTCTTGGAGGATTAATCCAAGATTGGGTGGCGTCCTAAATTTAATCTAATGTTGAATTATATTTCTGCTTAAACAACTTGTGTCTGATAGCTGAAGCAGAGTGCCATCACTCCCCATTATCTTTTCACACATGTTCATGAGTTTAGGATTCATACATTTTTTGATAGTAAATATTATTATTAAATCTGTAATTACCATTGCTGCATGGAGTAGAATTCCTCTCTGGGGGTTTAGGAATGGAGCATAAGGGTTAAAGAAAAGTGACAAACAGTGTAAAACAGTCTGAAACTAAGAGATGGAGAAAATCCACTTTGTTCCGACAAAATGTTCACCTGCCCACTATCCTCACCTGGCACAAATCTATCATTGAGATAATCGACACATAAAAACTCAGAGTCCAAATTATGAGTAAATCATTTTTTTATTTTCGAAATACTCCATTTAGGTACAAGTATCACAAAGTGTACAACACTGGAGTAAAGGTTACTGACATTCTAAACCAAAACGCAGCAGAAGAGCCTCAGAGACAGATGTTCTGGTCTTCTCTCCCTGATGGAGGTTCAGAACTGATGACACAACTTGTTTTTATCGGAAGAAATGCAGTTTCTATTTCACCCAAACAAGAAGAAACCTCATCCAACGTTCTATCGAGAAACGTATGAGTTCACTCGTGAACACTCTAAACACTCTGCTGGTTTTCTGTGTAACAAACATCACTGATCTGTTAATGTAAAGACATTATCTCTAATATCACTCCAGAAATTTTCAAAGACACTGAACTCTTATAAAGAATAAATTAACTGAGCAATGATCCTGTTTCCAACTTTCAGAGGCCCTTGAAGGAGAAGCTGAGGATTGTTGGAGTTGTGGTGCAGACGGTCTCTTCTTCTTCTTCTTCTTCTTCTTCTTCTTCTTCTTCTTCTTCTTCTTCCTCTTCTTGTCTGTGACGGCAGGATGTTCGGCTCCGTGCTGCTCTGCTGTTGGTCCTTCGGTCTGCTGCGTCTCTCTTCCTCTCTGGTTCATGGAAACATCCAGCTGGACGACGGTCCGGCCGCCGGTCGCCGCAGCGACACCTCTTACCTGTCCGACATCGGTCAGTAACACCCGGCCAATCAGAGAGCTCGCCTGTCACCTGACACACCACAGCGAGGCTGAAAGAATTATCCACTACTACGTTAATGTGCCGGTTGTTCTAACAGAAACAGAAACAATATCTGATCTCAACCAATAATACACAATAATAAAACACATTTAACAAGAGTGTGTGATTTCAATGGTAAAACCTTTCTGGTTTGTATAGAATATGTGTTAAATTAAGTTGTGTGAAACATAAAGTTCTAAAGATACGACTCTAAATAAAAACAATTCAATCAATATCCAATCAGTGACAAAACAGAGGCCTCCTCCATTCTGCAGGCCGGTGCCACATGACCTTCAGGAACCTGGTGTTCAAGAATTCTTTACCTACAATAAATCATGCACCATAATTCTTAGATATCCCACTAAATGATTTCTCATTTTAACATCAAACCAGCAGACCGCTGTTTGTTCCTTGTGAGGAAAAAAAAGCTAACGGTGATGTTTTTTGTCTAATAACACTTCTGTAATTATTATAACCCAAACTACGATCTTTTCCTCAATCTAACTAAGTAGTTTTCTTGTATAAACCTAACTATGTCGTTTCTGTGAAGACAGAGGTTTATTTTGAAAAGACTGTTTTCATGTAACAGTTTTTTTTTTAAACCCCTTGAATAGTCTACATGTGGGGCCACGAATAAATGTCACCAAAAATGTAATATATTTGTTTTTCATCCTTAGAGATGCCTTTGTTATGCTTATTGCCCACAAACCAGTTAAGTTTATTTAGACCACAGTCTGATGCAGCTTCCACACTGTCCCACCAAAAGAAGAAGACCTGGTTGTAGATATTTTAACCCCATCAATAATTCTAAAAGTTTTTTTATTAAATGCATGGATTTAGTTTTTTGGGACATTTTATTAACTCTTTCCATACCTCCCGTTAGTCACCCTCTCTGAGTGTTAAAGAACTGTATCATCTGCATACAGGCGAATTATGCACTTTGTCAGCTTTGTTAAAAGGTTATTCATTTATATGTCGAAGGTCCGAGTAGTCCTCCCTGTGGTACACCATGACTGCACAAAACATGCTGATGATGATCAAACTGACTTCTTCCTTGTAGATGGGATTCAAACCATTTGTGCAGAGACAGAGCCAAGCTTTTTAAGAGGAGAAATAATTCAGCAGAGAATGATCTTGATGAAGGTGTACCGTAACACAGCAGGTGTGTTTTTTGTGTCCTGCAGAGAGAAGCCACGCCCCAGACCCTGTGCATGACCCCGCCCTCTTACCTGACGACTCACTGGAGGATCACTTTCTGATGGACGCAGGGTCCTACGACGAGGTCGGTGTGGTTTCTTTAAAGATACAGGACTCTCCATGATTTTGTTCAAGAGCACAAAAACCTGAAGCTTCCATCTTCCTTTCAGCAGTAAATACATCTATTTCCTGTTTCAGTACATTTACTTCCTGTTTTCCAGGATTCGTCAGCGGCCTTGCAGCTTCAGGGTCGGGCCATGCGTTCACCGCGTCGCTGCATCCCCCACCAGCAGTCGTGTCTGGGTTACCCGCTGCCCTGCTGCGACCCCTGTGACACCTGCTACTGCCGCTTCTTCAACGCCTACTGCTACTGCCGCCGGGTCGGCCACGCCTGCCCACCCAGACGCACCTGACAACGCACCTGACGCCGAGACGCTGCTGACTGGAAACATGTTAATGTTCCTTTTGTTGCTTTTTGTGTAATAAACGACTGCTGAGGAAAATCTATATTTGTCAGGTCAAATTTATGTGTTTTGTGTCAGTAATCCTGAAAACACAACATGTCAACATGCTAATCAATTAATTAGGAAATTAATACAAATAAAGGAACAGTTTAGAGGTGTTGTTAGGAATATATTTGGAACTTTGAGGAAGGCTAGCTGTTACCCCCTGTATCCAGTCTTTATGCTACACCCGGCTAACACATCCTAAATCCATCATGAACAAATGACAACCACAGATCTGTTTCAGAGTTTCTGTGTTTTATTGATGATCAGGTTCAAACAGTCTGTCATGCTTAGTGGGCAGCGATGATCTGATCCATCCAGGCACGGAGCTCGGTGACGCGGGCGTACACGCCGGGAATTGTGGGAGTACAGGTTCCACTGCCCCAGGACACGATACCGACCAGGGTCCAGGCTCCGGCCTTCTGACAGACCAGAGGACCGCCAGAGTCGCCCTGAAAACAACAGACAAATAAAGAACACCATGTAAACAACACAACCTCAGGATCAACCCTGTGACATCTTTCGTATGTTTGCACCACCCACCATGCAGGAAGAAGCTCCATCGGCTCCGGCGCAGATCATCAGGTTGGTGATCTTGTTGCCCCAGAAACGACGGCAGTCGTCGTTGGTCAGCAGGGGGAGGGCGGCCTGCTGCAGCAGGGCGGGGGTGTCAGGAGCTGCAACACACAAACACTTCAAACATCACGCACAGACATTCATACTGACACAGTCTGAGCTGGAGGTCTACATGCTGCATGCTGCCCCCAGTGGTTTAAGGGTGTCATGGTTCCTCCATCATGTCCTGAAACACTGAGTCCCATCATGTTGGCTGATTTTTTTTTTTTTTTTTAAACCCCTTGAATTACATGTACTGGGTTCACCTGAACAAAGGTGAGTTATTAGTTTCATAGATAATCAGAAACCTGAGTATGGTCAGAGTCCATATGCACTGTAAAAATAATCCTTATTTAATAGCATAAATAGCATAAACTTCTAGGTCAGGACTTATTAAAATTATGTTTCAGCATTAAAAGGAAAAACTGAAGTTCTTCCACAACCAAGCTCAATATCTGTTCTGATCATTTACATTGATTCGAGTTCCACATGAAGACCCAGTGAGCCCTCCCAGGACCTCCTTCTGACTAACTGCCACCGATAACCATCGCTGTTAAAGTGCCTCATGCTCTCTCTCCAGGCCCCGCCCCTACTCTCCACCGATTGGCCAGTTGATGCAGGTGGTCTCACCGTTGTAGCGGGTCAGTCCCCAGCCGCTGGTCACACACTTCATGCCTCCGGGGAAGTTGTCTCCGGTCTCGGCCACACACACGGGGGCAACACGCATGTTCATCTGGGCGGGGCTGGCCAGCTTGATGAGCAGGATGTCGTTGTTGATGGTGTAGCCGTTGTAATTCTGGTGCTTGAACACCTGACAGGAAATGACATCGTTATGGCCGGCGAACACACACAGGTAGACGTTGAGATGAGACCAGAAGCTGATGGTGTTTGTCACTCACCTTGCCGACCCTCATGACCTGGATGTCCTCAGCATTGGAGGAGCGGTCGTGTTCTCCGAGGATCACTCGGTGGGACGTCCTGCAGGGAACAGGGCGGATACATGAGGCGGCCATTTTGTTAAAAAAGAAAATGCTGAATAATCCCCTGACAGATGTAGTTACCTGACGTTGCAGTGAGCGGCTGTCACCACCCAGTTCTCATTGACGAGAGAGCCGCCGCAGAAATGGAAGCCGGTGTAATCCTGAGACAACAAGAACAACAAGAATGAGACCACATGTTGACTGTGTGTGTGTGTGTGTGTGTGTGTGTGTGTGTGTGTGTGTGTGTGTGTGTGTGTGTGTGTGTGTGTGTGTGTGTGTGTGTGTGTGTGTGTGTGTGTGTTGTTTTACCTGCAGGGACACCTGCCAGGGCCAGGAGTGTGGCACAGACTCCTCACCGTTTACAATACGAGAGTACCCGGTGATGACGGGAGCGATGGCGGGAGAGCCGCAACCTGATGACATCATCAAGAGATCATTAAAAACGACAACGTGAAGGTGAAAGTTCATTCTTGACCTTCAGGAAGAGCTTCTTTCAAAAAGAATCAAACGTTCAGTGATACTGATCAGACATGGTAGAGAGCTTCAGAGCAGCTTGTACCTGAACTTTGAGGTTTTTTATTTAATGACACAAAACAACTTCGGGACAACGCTCATCCCATTTCCACTGATGATGACTGAATTTATCGGAAAAAACAATTGTTACTAAGTCGATATTTCAGTTGAAATTTGTATTATTTAGTAAATTGGCCTTCTATTATTTTGAGGCCATTTAGCGTACCAATATTCAGCACTAATAAAACGTTGAATGTATTTTGATATTAATTTAATGATTTAAGAATGATCCCTGCATTGTTTGGACCACTGATATTCAATGGTTTCTTCACTTCACATCCAGTTAACAGAAAGCTAAACATAATAACAATCAAAAACGGTTGTTAAATAAAGCAATAAATAAGTAATCGTTAACTGTTGACTGAAACCATCTGCAGCTGCACCCCTGGCTGTTACACTGATGTCAAAGCTTTTGTCTCACCGTAGGCGGCGCCGACGAAGGCGAGGCAGGAGAGGATCCACAAGAAGGCCATGACTGGATGATGTCGGTTCTGTGTGAGCGAGGAGCTTTTATACAACCAGGGAGCGATCTGATTGGACAGGACAGAAGGGGACATCTTATCAGAGACGGTGGGAGTCAGAACAGGTGGAGCTGACGGAGAGTTTTCCTCCAGAGGAGGCTGGAACGTGAAGGTTAGAGACGTGATAATGAATCTGACATACTCGTTTAACGTGAGATTATCAGAGTTCAGAAAACTCAGACCAAACTCACAGGATTTTATATTAATTCTAGTAGAGATCAACAAAGTTCCGAAAGAAAGGATCTTAGTAAGGAATAGTTTCACAATTGATAAATCTGTTTATTGTGTCAGCTAACTGATTGTTATATTTCATAAAATATTGAAAAACATCGGTCTCAGTTTCTGACATCTTCAAATGCCTTGTTTTGTCTGACAGCCCAAAACCCAAAGAGAGTCAGTCTACTGTGAGATAAAACAGAGAATATCTGTTGATTATCATTTTTTTTTTTAATCAATTAATCAATGACTCGACAAATAATTTCAACTTTATTCTGAAGATCAGAGATCTGTGTCAGAAATAACGACACAAACCACAGACTTCATAAAAAAAATCACACATGAATGAATAAATGTCTACATTTTTAAATGTTGGTTTCATACCATTTATATTACATTAAACTACATTATATACCATAATAACTCAAATGAAATAATGAAAAATCTATCTCAGAGTCCTTCACAACCTGTTACTTAAAACACATAAATGTAAAAGACAATACTTGTTCTAAACAAAAACTACTCATTGCTACAGACAACACACTGTTAATGTCCCCAAACAAAGAAAAGCAATTAATATACATTTCACCAAAACAGATCTAAATTACAATATCACTTTTTTTTTAGTTGAGCTTTCTACATCTCCCGTTTCTCTAAGTAGTAAATAACCGAATCATCTGCATACAAACGGATTATGCACTTAAGCGGTCTTGGAGGATTAATCCAAGATTGGGTGGCGTCCTAAATTTAATCTAATGTTGAATTATATTTCTGCTTAAACAACTTGTGTCTGATAGCTGAAGCAGAGTGCCATCACTCCCCATTATCTTTTCACACATGTTCATGAGTTTAGGATTCATACATTTTTTGATAGTAAATATTATTATTAAATCTGTAATTACCATTGCTGCATGGAGTAGAATTCCTCTCTGGGGGTTTAGGAATGGAGCATAAGGGTTAAAGAAAAGTGACAAACAGTGTAAAACAGTCTGAAACTAAGAGATGGAGAAAATCCACTTTGTTCCGACAAAATGTTCACCTGCCCACTATCCTCACCTGGCACAAATCTATCATTGAGATAATCGACACATAAAAACTCAGAGTCCAAATTATGAGTAAATCATTTTTTTATTTTCGTTTTTAGATGTGGCAGAACGAAGTAAACGTCTAGTTTACAATTAAGGTTTGTTACCTTTTACAGTTTTGACAAGTGTGATAACGTGCGAAATGGAGGTGGTGTCTGTGTGTATCTGTGTATGTGTGTGTGTGTGTGTGTGTGTGTGTGTGTGTGTGTGTGTGTGTGTGTGTGTGTGTGTGTGTGTGTGTGTGTGTGTGTGTGTGTGTGTGTGTGTGTGTGTGTGTGTGTGTGTGTGTGTGTGTGTGTGTGTGTGTGTGTGTGTGTGTGTGTGTGTGTGTGTGTGTGTGTGTGTGTGTGTGTGTGTGTGTGTGTGTGTGTGTGTGTGTGTGTGTGTGTGTGTGTGAGAGAGAGAGTATGTGTGTGTATGTGTCCATGTGTGTAAGGTCAGTTGGTGGAAAGATGTGTGTGTTTCCCAGCAGCAGAGTGTTTATCAGCAGCAGCTTGACCTGACGTTTCCCAGGTGTTGCATCATGACTTAAAACCTGCAGAGACACGTGAACAACAAACTGAATATCTATGAATTTAAACAGTTTACAAAAACATATCTGCTTAAGAAATGCAAGGAGAGACCACCAGGTCTAGATGATTTTTGAATATCTTTATTTAATTGCTGGTCCTCTCTGTCATTAAATTGTATATTTGTTCACAGACATGGAAGATAGCAAAAGTTTTTTCGCTTGCACCTTTTTCTGGCTCAAAAAGCCCCCTTTTAAGTTTGATGGCAGCTTTAGGAAATGTAAAGTAGATAATTATTTTTGTTCAAATACAACCTTATTTTGATGTTAAATAGTTACAGTATGTGGAAGAATTGTTAACAAACAATAAAATATATTATATTAAGATTAACATATCAGGTAATTCTGTACTGACATGAAATTAAACATAATCAATATACGGATTGAACATGTAAAAGAGACGCCAGGGGATAACCTTAGATTATAAATGATATAAACAAATAACATGAACATCACAACATTTTGAACAAAAGCTTGAAGAAGAGTTTTAGAATTTGTTGTTATTTTACAAGTTAATGCGCTAGGTCTGTTAAAGCTTGATTACTTTTTAAAGATTTTATGAAAGATTATAAATTACAAGTAGCTCAAAATGAAACGTCACGTCGTGCGTTGCTGATGTTACAGACATGCATGATGGACTCTCAGCAGAGATCCACTTATGCTTTGATCAGCTAACTCAGAAATATACTGGGGACATACAGCGGGTAAAATAAGTATTGAACACGTCACCATTTTCTCAGTAAATATATTTCTAAAGGTGCTATTGACATGAAATGTTCACCAGATGTCGGTAACAACCCAAGTAATCCATACATACAAAGAAAACCAAACAAATAAGTTCAGAAATTAAGTTATGTGTAATCAAATGGAATGACACAGGGAAAAAGTATTGAACACGCTTACTGAAATGTATTTAATACTTGGTACAGAAGCCTTTGTTGGTAATGACAGCTTCAAGACGCCTCCTGTATGGAGAAACTAGTGGCATGCATTGCTCAGGTGTGATTTTGGCCCATTCTTCCACACAAACAGTCTTCAGATCTTGAAGGTTCCGTGGGCCTCTTCTATGAACTCTGATCTTTAGTTCTTTCATAGAGTTTCTATTGGATTCAGGTCAGGTGATTGGCTGGGCCATTCTAGCACTTTTTTATTTTCTTTCTCTGAAACCAATGGAGAGTTTCCTTGGCTGTGTGTTTGGGATCATTGTCTTGCTGAAATGTCCACCCTCGTTTCATCTTCATCATCCTGCTAGATGGCAGCACATTTTTCCATTCATCCTTCCTTCAATTATATGAAGTTTGCCAGTGCCGTATGCTGAAAAACAGCCCCACACCATGATGTTCCACCTCCAAACTTCACTGTTGGTCTGGTGTTTTTTGGTGTTTTTGGGGTGATGTGCAGTGCCATTTGACCTCCAAACATGGTGTGTATTATGGCCTCCAAAGAGTTCCATGTTGGTCTCATCTGACCAGACTATATTCTCCCAGTATTTCACAGGCTTGTCTAAATGTTGTGCAGCAAACTTTAAACGAGCTTCAACATGCTTTTTCTTCAGCAGTGGAGTCTTGCGTGGTGAGCCTGCATACAGGCCACGGCGGTTGATGCATTACTTATTGTTTTCTTTGAAACAATTGTACCTGCTGATTCCAGGTCTTTCTGAAGCTCTCCACTAGTGGTCCTTGGCTCTTGGACAACTCATCTGATAATTATTTTCACGTTTCATGTTCTTTCCACTTCCGGATTATGGCCAACAGTGCTCACTGGAACATTCAGAAGTTTAGAAATCCTTCTGTAACCAATGCCATCAGTGCCTTTCTAGTCCTGCGATCACTCAAAGAGCTTTTACAGTACATGTTATTCACCCATTCAAACATCGATGGCTGATCCTTTGAGATCAAATTAGTGTTAAGTGTCTTGCCCAAGGACACATCGACATGGTCTTGGATGGAGATTGACTGGGGCGTCAGAAAGTTTGAATCAGAATGTGACCATTTGGGATGAGAACGTTTTGGAGATACACTCTTTGCAAACACTAAAGTTTGCTTTTTTCTCGATGAATAAACCCCATGAGTCTGAGACATAAAGAATCACAATAAAACAAAAAAGACATGTGACATACAGAAGTTAATGAAGATTTAAGCCTTTAGGGTGAGCTCAGACATCCGGAAGGGAGCTCGAGTGGCTCCTTGGTCGAAAGGGGCCAGCTGAGGTGGCTCGGGCATCTGATCAGTTTTTAAAGGTGCTTAATTCATAATTCAGAGCATATCTAGTGCCTCCATTTTCACTCTCAACATGGCGCCGGCTAAGCCAGTGGTTAGCAGCTAACGGTGCTAACGGTGCTAAGAATATTTAGCAATTTGTTAAAAAAAAATTGTGAGATTATAATGTGATTATTAAAATCACCACTCGATGTTGCAGCAGCAGATAGATTTCAGATGGTATCTTTGCTTTCCATGCCTTTTTGCACCTCCCTTTCTTCATGTGTTCAATACCTTTTCCCTGTGTCATTTCATGTCAATAGCACCTTTAGAAATATATTTACTGAGAAAAATGGTGACGTGTTCGATACTTATTTTACCCGCTGTAATTGCTAAAGATATTAAGTAAAAGGATTTAATCTCAATCTGCTAAACACAATGAACAAACACAATATGAAACAAAAACAAGATTCATGCTACACAGGGGTGTACAGAGTCATGTTCAACTGAAACTCATTTCCTGTTCATATTTTGTTCAAGAGGATACTTAAGATTGGTTCAACATTTTATTAAAACAATAAACCAAACATTTCAGTAGTGTGTAAACAATGATTTTTTGAGTAATAAATAAAAGGTAGAACTGGATAACAGTAGAAATCCCCCTCAGTACAGAATGAGAAATGTATTTAAATGGATGAATGGTTAATTTAAGGTTATTTAAGGATTAATGTTCATTAAGAATTACTATTTATTTGGATGAAGAAGAACATTGGCCTGATGACGTCATCAGTCATGTTATGATAATCAAGGAGGTTAAAGGTCATGGCTCTTTGCTGTTTGTAATAAACAGTATGAAGCTTAACACACACACACACACACACACACACACACACACACACACACACACACACACACACACACACACACACACGCAGGTCTGACCATCAGTTTGGGGTTCAGTTTATTTTTCCTACAACACGGGGACGGGAGGAGCCGGGGATCAAACCAGCGACCCTGTGATTAGAGCCGCTCTCTCTCTGCTCTCTGCTGAAGCCTCGCTAAGCTAACTTCAAGCTAACAGTCGGAAGGGCTCTGAACCTCCACCACCACCCATGTCGGACAGACATTTACCCAGCATGCATTGTGCAGTGATCTGACAGGTTGAGTCTGAATGGTCCGTTAAGTTATTTAATTTGTCTCTTGTGTTTATGTAAATAATAAAAATAATAATAAATACACTCATAAACAGTTCAGTTTAACGTGGACGTTAATTTCCACATAAAAACTCAGAAGGCTTGTGAGATTATAATGTGATTATTAAAATCACCACTAGATGTAGGAGCAGCATGTTGACACGAATCCAAACGACAAACTCAATCAGTGATTTGCAGTGTTTTTATTAACTTTCCTATTCCACATTCTCTGAGGAAGGACCGTAGCCTCTGAGCATTTAGTTGGCGGCGAGGATCTGGTCAACCCATCCACGGAGCGCGGTGACACGGGCGTAGACGGCGGGGGTGCTGGTGGAGCAACGGCTGCTTCCCCAGGAGACGATACCGACCAGAGTCCAGACGTTGTCCTTCTGACAGACCAGAGGGCCGCCAGAGTCGCCCTGAGAAAAGAATGACCAGGAGGTGATTAAGAGCAGCATTCCACTGAAAACAGTGATGAAAAAGATTTTCTGTAAAAGAATCTGAGTGATACGGGTGGGAGAGGTGAGACAGGATGTGGGCGGGGCCTCACCATGCAGGAAGTGGCTCCGGCTCCTCCACCACAGATCATCACGTCGGAGATGCTGCTGCCCCAGTGCTGCCTGCACTGCTGGTTGGACAGCAGGGGGAGGGCGGCCTGCTGCAGGTTGTTGGGAGTACTGGGAGCTGTGGGAGACGGTCAACACACACACACACGCACTCAGACACATATCCTCCTCCCCTTTCAGAGTAAAAGCATTGTTGGTGCAGAGTTGACGAAGTAAATCATTTAAGACTTTCTTTATTTAGCGGCTTTAATAGGGTAACTGTGTCTCAGATGGATATACGGTCATGTGACAAGGTCTTTAAATGTTTCTCTTAAATTTAAAGTGTGTTTGATTTAAATACTTTTTCTTCAGTTTCTAAACTAGATTTACTCTCTGTATTCATCCAGCTAGCAATAAATACTAAGTCAGTCAGATGCAGTGCATGTTGGGGGTTTGTTGGCTGGGGGGGGTCTCACCGTTGTAGCGGGTCAGACCCCATCCGCTGGTGACACAGCTCATGCCGGCGGGGAAAAGGTCGGAGGACTCGGCGAGGCAGATGGGGGACACGTTGGTTCCCAGGCGGGCGGGGGTGGCCAGCTTGATGAGGCTGATGTCGTTGTTGATGGTGCTGGGGTTCCACTTGGGGTGGGTGAACACCTGGAGGAAGAGGAGGAGGGGTTAGTGGGGGGGGGGGGGGGATAGGTGTGTTCTGAAACCTGATTGGCTGACGGCTGGTTCTCACCCTGGAGGGCTTCAGCTTCTGGACGTCCTCGTTGGAGCCGTAGCCCTTATTGTGCTCTCCAGCGACCACGACGTGGTAGGTCCTGTACAGGAAACAGGAAGTACTTCTTTAAAGGGCCAGTTCACACAAAACCACACGACAAACATCCAGTTTCCTTTCTGTCGCTTTCTCTCTTTAGAAACATGAAACCGCAAAGCATCCTCCAGTTTACTTATATTACGTAAAAACAGTCGTAAAACGGTGATTTTCTCAAACCAGCAGAGAATGTTTCTACTAACAAGAATCCTGATATCTTCATCATCATCATCATCATCATCATCATCATCATCATCATCATCATCATCATCACTCTGTAGTTTATTCTGACACAAACCCACATACAAACACTCACTAGAGCACCACATGTGGATTCATCCGCCGCTCAAAATAGTCCCAAACAAAGTCCCTCTTTCCTCCTCTTCTTTTGATGAAAACTACCATGAATTACTGATAAACCTAAATGTGTCCGTCTTCAATGAGACCCAGACAGGAAGTCAGACAGGAAGTCAGACAGGAAGTCAGACGGACTGGTGGCGTTGAACTGACCTGACGTTGCAGTGAGCGGCGGTCACCACCCAGTTCTCGTTGATCAGAGATCCTCCACAGAAGTGGAAGCCGTTGGATTGCTGGGAGTTAAAAAACAAACTGAACTCACCAAACAACACACGAAGAAGAAAAGATGAATAAAGAAGAAGAAGAAGGTCAGCTGACTCACCTGCAGAGACACCTGCCAGGGCCAGGAGTGAGGCACCGCCTCCTCGCCGTTGACGATGCGGGCGTAGCCGCTCACCAGGGGGGTGATGGCGGGGACGCCGCAGCCTGAGAGGAGACAGGTGACCGACTTTAAAGGACTATTCTGCTCTTTTTAAACTCAACTATTTCTGCTTCTGTCACTTTATTGTTTGGCGACATGAACTTCATCCTTTACGGTTTGTTTCAGCACAGAGACATAAAGAGGTCAGTCTGCAGCTCTTATGTTTAACAAGCATCTGAAGTCTACAAGAAGTTTCATTCAGAGCTGGAACTTCCATCATTAACTGAAGTTTTTGTTGTTTGTATTTGATCCTAAAGGAATAATCTCACGTTTCTACTTCTGTTGATGTTTTTATCCACTAACATATGAATGAACTGAGTTTATCAGTAAATCTATCATCCGTATTCACAGACGACTCATTTTCCAAAAATCTAAACATTGGTTCAAACTCATTTTCTCACCGTAGGCGGCACTGACGAAGGCGAGGCAGGAAACGATCCAGAGGAAGGCCATGGTGATGATGAAGATGATGTGCTGGAGGACCGGGCTGCTCTTTTATCCTGGGAGTCCTCCGGGCCTCGGCCAATCAGAGTGGTCGGGGGTGTGTCCAGCTCAGCTGTCAGCTGGTTATCAGACCAGAAGCAGCGGCGGCGTTCTCACAGGGTCACACGCCCCGAACGCCAGCTCTCTGATTGGCTGCTGACGATTGCAATGCACACAAACCAGTCAGCACATGAGGATTTTCATCCAAACTGAACTTTATTTAAAAAATTAAAAAATATATAAATGCACACATAATGTGAACACACTACAAAAAGTAAAATACGTTTAACAAAAATACAATAAAATGTATAATTCACTGACAAAACATGTCCAATATAATAATAATGGTAATAATAATAATAATAATCATCATAATCATCATAGTAATAAAACATAAAGCATAAATATTCATTAAACTACACAAATAAATACAGTCATTGATGAGAACATTCTACATTAGTCTACAAATGCTGTGGCTAATAATATAA
Source organism: Anoplopoma fimbria (assembly GCF_027596085.1). Lineage (NCBI taxonomy): Eukaryota > Metazoa > Chordata > Actinopteri > Perciformes > Anoplopomatidae > Anoplopoma > Anoplopoma fimbria. Next base: position 747,663 of record NC_072450.1, on the reverse strand, counting down.
TAATAATAATAATAATAATAATAATAATAATAATAATAATAATAATAATAATAATAATAATAATAATAATAATGGGCAGCACGTGTGGTTAGCACTGTTGCTCACAGCAAGAGGGGCCTGGGTTCAATTCCCGGGCTGGACAACCTTCTGTGTGGAGTTTGCATGTTCTCCCCGTGTCAGCGTGGGTTCTCTCCGGGTTCTCCGGCTTCCTCCCACAGTCCAAAGACATGCAGCTTAGGTGCATTGAAGACTCTAAATTGCCCGTAGGTGTGGATGTGAGTGTGAGTGGTTGTTTGTCTCTATATGTCAGCCCTGTGACAGACTGGAGACCTGTCCAGGTGAACCCTGTCCAGGTGAACCCTGTCCAGGTGAACCCTGTCCAGGTGAACCCTGTCCAGGTGAGACCTGTCCAGGTGAACCCTGTCCAGGTGAACCCTGTCCAGGTGAACCCTGCCTTCACCCATTGACAGCTGAGATCGGCTCCAGCACCCTGTGACCCTTAACTGGATAAGCAGGTTATGGAAAATGGATGGATGGATGGATAATAATAATAATAATGATATTGATAATGTTAATAATAATAATAATAATAATAATAATAATAATAATAATGATAATAATGAGAATGATAATAATAATAATAGAATGAATAATAATTATAATAATAATAATAATAATAGCAATAATAATAATAATAATAATAATAATAATAATATGAGATTGAGAATAATAATGATAATAGTAATAATAATAATAATAATAATAATAATAATAATAATAATAATTAAATAATAATAATAATGATAATGATTATAATAAAAATAATACACAATAAATACTTATTGATTTTATCTAGTTGATAGTATATTTTATTCTTATATGATTAATGTTTTACTGTGTGGAACTGTTTCTAATAAATACTAATAAATACTGTGATGAAACAAAGTTATTATTCATAACGTATCCCCTCAGCTGAGAATCTGTATCACTCATAGAGAATACCGTTAGGAAAAGTCAACCGATCACATCAGCTGGTCCGGACCAGGTTCGTTACTATGACGATATAGACATCTTAATAGCCGCTGATCTCCCTCTGTGGTCCGTCCTCAGGTCCACATTCACATCAGGAGATCTAATCTGACACCAGGTCTCTCTGTCTGTCACACGCTTATGAAGTTATTATAAAGATCTATTTTTATTTCACACAGCAGTCTTTAAAAGGCCGACCGGCTTTATTATAGCTGCATATAAATCCAAGAATGTTGAATATTTATGTCATATTTCATACACATCACATGAAGAGAGAGATAAAACTCCTCTTTGTTTAATTCTTCTAGTCGGTCCCACAGATTAAAACACAGCGGATTATATTTCTGATGGAAAGCAAAACTTCTCTTCTACATAGGAAATGTTTGTAGTGTGAATCTGTAAAGTATATAAAGTCCAATATTAAATATATATATATAAATGTATGAATTATATATATATATACAATTATATTTGCTTTTGCAGTGTCTACATTGTTGTGCTATTGCTTTATTGATATAATTCATTCTTTGTTTTTGACTTCTTATATAACTTATAACGTTTTATGACATATTATTATTGTTGTGTATATATTAATATTTAAATATACTGCTATAGGGTATATAAAGTATGTATACTGTATATACCATATAGCAGTTAAACATACATATTATGTTACATATGTCACATTTAAACATTCACACTGCTGACTGTACAGAGAGTGTTATCAGTGTGTCAACATGGCACACATTAACAGACATGCATGGACACAGCTGTTGTGTGTACATACATTTACAACATAATTCATTTTTACAATCAACACTTAAAATGAAAAGGCGCTTGGAAATGACATAGTACAGAATGTTAACCATACTTTAGTGTTTCATTTTTACCTCTTCATTTAAGATTTTATATACACAGTATATATTTTCTCTCTCTCTCTCTCTCTCTCTATATATATATATATATATATATATATATATATATATATATATATATATATATAGCGGGTAAAATAAGTATTGAACACGTCACAATTTTTCTCAGTAAATATATTTCTAAAGGTGCTATTGACATGAAATGTTCACCAGATGTCGGTAACAACCCAAGTAATCCATACATACAAAGAAAACCAAACAAATAAGTTCAGAAAATGTAATAAAATGGAATGACACAGGGAAAAAGTTGAACACGCTTACTGAAATGTATTTAATACTTGGTACAGAAGCCTTTGTTGGTAATGACAGCTTCAAGACGCCTCCTGTATGGAGAAACTAGTGGCATGCATTGCTCAGGTGTGATTTTGGCCCATTCTTCCACACAAACAGTCTTCAGATCTTGAAGGTTCCGTGGGCCTCTTCTATGAACTCTGATCTTTAGTTCTTTCCATAGAGTTTCTATTGGATTCAGGTCAGGTGATTGGCTGGGCCATTCTAGCAGCTTTATTTTCTTTCTCTGAAACCAGTGGAGAGTTTCCTTGGCTGTGTGTTTGGGATCATTGTCTTGCTGAAATGTCCACCCTCGTTTCATCTTCATCATCCTGCTAGATGGCAGCAGATCTTTATCAAGAATGTCTCGGTACATTTTTCCATTCATCCTTCCTTCAATTATATGAAGTTTGCCAGTGCTGTATGCTGAAAAACAGCCCCACACCATGATGTTCCACCTCCAAACTTCACTGTTGGTCTGGTGTTTTTGGGGTGATGTGCAGTGCCATTTGACCTCCAAACATGGTGTGTATTATGGCCTCCAAAGAGTTCCATGTTGGTCTCATCTGACCAGACTATATTCTCCCAGTATTTCACAGGCTTGTCTAAATGTTGTGCAGCAAACTTTAAACGAGCTTCAACATGCTTTTTCTTCAGCAGTGGAGTCTTGCGTGGTGAGCGTGCATACAGGCCACGGCGGTTGATGCATTACTTATTGTTTTCTTTGAAACAATTGTACCTGCTGATTCCAGGTCTTTCTGAAGCTCTCCACTAGTGGTCCTTGGCTCTTGGACAACTCATCTGATAATTATTTTCACGTTTCATGTTCTTTCCACTTCCGGATTATGGCCCCAACAGTGCTCACTGGAACATTCAGAAGTTTAGAAATCCTTATGTAACCAATGCCATCAGTGCCTTTCTAGTCCTGCGATCACTCAAAGAGCTTTTACAGTACATGTTATTCACCCATTCAAACATTGATGGCAGATCCTTTGAGAACAAATTAGTGTTAAGTGTCTTGCCCAAGGACACATCGACATGGTCTTGGATGGAGATTGACTGGGGCGTCAGAAAGTTTGAATCAGAATGTGACCATTTGGGATGAGAACGTTTTGGAGATACACTCTTTGCAAACACTAAAGTTTGCTTTTTTCTCGATGAATAAACCCCATCAGTCTGAGACATAAAGAATCACAATAAAACAAAATAGAAAGACATGTGACATACAGAAGTTAATGAAGATTTAAGCTTCTTTAAAGGTGCTTAATTCATAATTCAGAGCATATCTAGTGCCTCCATTCTCACTCTCAACATGGTGCCGGCTAAATTCCCAGACACCTTCTGGGAATCTCTGCAGCTGACAGGCCGCCATGTTCCACTTCAGCTGGTTAATGATTGGTCAGTGTGAGGCAGGGGGAGGAGCTCAGTGATTGGCAGGTGGCAATCTCCAGTTCTATAAAGTGAAGTCAGAGCTTCATGTGTTAAAGCTGCATTCTCTCTATTCAATTCAATTTCGATTCAGTTTATTTTGTATAGCCCAGAATCACAAATTACAAATTTGCCTCAGAGGGCTTTACAATCTGTGCACATGAGACATCCTCTGTCCTTAGACCCTCACATCCTCTGTCCTTCCCTCACATCCTCTGTCCTTCCCTCACATCCTCTGTCCTTACACCCTCACATCCTCTGTCCTTCCCTCACATCCTCTGTCCTTCCCTCACATCGGCACAGAAAAACTCCCTAAAAAAACCCTTTAACAGGGAGCACAAAAAAAAGGAAGAAACCTCTGAGAGAACGACAGAGGAGGGATCCTTCTCCAGGATGGACAGAATGCAATAGAATGAACAGCATAACAGAGATACAACACATTCAATGTATATGACATAAATGATTCATATAATAAGACTACTTATAATAACAGCAGCAATTATTACAGTAGTAGTATAATTATGAAAATAGTAATAGTGCTGCAGCATTCTGGAGCAATGCAATAGATAATGTGACTAGTAATAATAATAATGGTGGTAGCAGTCGGTGTCAGCAGGGCCTCAGCAGGATGTTATATTGAGCAATGGTACTGAATAAAACCCTGAAGAAATCGCTTCTTTAAATTTATACAGCATCATCAGATAGACATCTAGTGTAAGAAACTTTTGCCTAATTATTACAGTACACTCTGGTAGAACAAATTCAAAGGTGACTATTAGATAATGGTCCGATAACAAGAGAGTTCTGTTGAGAGACATGCCATTACATTTTCTATTTCAATACCATGGAAACCAGAACAAGGTCGAGGGAAAGCAAAAGAGTGAGTGGGTTTATAGTACACACTGACAGAATGCTTAATAGAATCTAATAATAATAAGTAAGTGACTAAGTATCATTATAACATCCACAGAATCGGTGTCAAATACTGGTTGAGGGCAGAAGTCCAGGCATTCGTGAGCAGGATGTTATATTGAGCAATGGTACTGAATAAAACCTGAAGAAATCGCTTCTTTAAATTTAGCTACAGCATCATCAGATAGACATCTAGTGTAGAAACTTTTGCCTAATGGCGTACACTCTGGTAGAACAAATTCAAAGGTTATTAAATAATGGTCCGATAAAAGAGAGTTCTGTTGAGAGACAATTACATTTTCTATTTCAATACCATAAACCAGAACAAGGTGGAGGGTTAAAACAGTGAGTGGGTTTATGTACACACTGACAGAAGCCAATAGAATCTAGTAATGAACCAAACGCAGTACTAAGGCTATCATTATACACATCCACATGAATATTAAAATCGAATTGAAGTGGCCATGGGGCAGACACAGTATCTATAGGGTTTTGGGAGTCTCTATAGGGTTTTGGGAGGGTAACTGGGTGGGTAACTGGGTGGGTAACTGCTCCAAAGGAAGCGCAGAGAAGTGTGAAAGACTGCGACTCTGCTTCTGCTTCCTGGTCTGAACTCTGGGTCATGGATTAGGTCCACTAATCTCTAGTGTCCACCAGGGGGCGACTCCTCTGGTTGTATAGAAGTCTATGAGAAAATGACTCTACTTCTCTCTTGATTTATTCCCTCAGTAAACATTGTAAACATGAGTTTATGGTCTCAATCTCTAGTTTCAAGTCTTCTTCAATACAGCATGATGTTCATTTAGTAAATGATGCTCCATTTAGAGTCAAACAGACCATAAAGCAGGGGATGCTTTAGGGCGGGGCTACACACTGATTGACAGGTCCACACCACGGCGTTGTCCGGTCTGGGAGTTGTCGGTGTTTTTGTCTTACAACTTAAACTTTATGGAAGTTATTTGGAACATTTTGGTCTTAAACATGTCTTATTCATATTCAGTACTTAGCTCCACCCTCTAGTTTCACATCTGGTTGCGAAAAAACATGAAGAATTCAATGCTCTAAACGGTGGTCCACAAACCAATGGGTGTCAATGCAGTGACTATGTCCACTTCTTCTAAACAGTCTGTGTTGATGGTCAATGTGAGACAGCTGTTGTCTGATGCAGTTTAACGGGTTGCAGGTTCCCTGTCAGTTTCTGACACAAAGTGTCCTCAATCATTTATTGATTACATTGTTTGATTCACTTAGTTCAGCTGCCACAGCAGCAAAAGTAAAAGTAAAAAGTTCTAAAACTTTGTGACTCGATTTTTTTCCCAGCTGCTCATTAAACCTCCTCACGAGTCACATCTTTCTGTCAGTAATTTCATTACTTCAGCATTTTCCTTTGTTTCAGGAAGTGTATAACTGAATGTGAGAGAAGGAGAAGGCGGATCGCTGAACTAACAAATGACACTAACATTTAATCTGTTTTCGAAACAAGTGAAGAGAGCTCTCTTCAATGACACATTCATTTGTCTTGTTTAAGGAAAATCAAACACAAACACAAATCAGAGATTACACCAAACTTCACTGCAGAAACTCAAAAGTTCTGGATCTGTTTTTCTCTAGACAACTAAAAACAATCAATGAAACATATTTAAACATATCGTGTCTGTAGTGCTGCCAACCAACATAAGGGATGTTGAAGAACCTATTCCATAAGCACGAGTAGTGCAATGGAAACATTTAATAACAAAAAATGTAATGAAACAAAGTCCAAAACTAAAACCCGAGAAATTCAGTGAAACTAAATTGGATCGAAATAAAAGAAAACTTCTGAAAAACCAGCTTAGTATCATGGCAGGTCAGGGAATAGGCTTTAACTGAAATCTATTGGTTTCATGTACATGGACATGAATTGTCTGTTTGACGCTCTGGATGAAAACAATGACAATGGAAATGTCAATTAGGATTCCTTCTGTGGGTGGACAAACAAATGAAACGCATCCACAGGACTAAACAACATTCAGACCAAGTGATATAGTATTAAATATTGATAAAGACAACTTATGGTGGGCGGGATGGGAGGTGGAAAGTCCAACAAACACAAACGTTGCTGTGGTTCTTTTGTATAAACCTGACATGACGGATTCCCTAAACCTCACAAAGTGGTTTGGTTATTAAACCTTACTTTGTTTTGAAACTGTGAGACTGTAAATGAAAGCATCATGTGTCCAGACTGATGGTCAGGAGTCATGAAGGCAACTCAACACATCTTCAATGCTTTATTTAAATCAAACAGTTACAGTAACAATGTGTAGAAGACTCAAATGTTCACACTGATCTTATTTTCTTGTATTATTTATTCTTCAACTCATTAGTAAAGAAAACACACTTCCTGTTACACCTGAGATGAGACAGGATTTCACCTGCAGCACTTTTATTTTAGTAAACCTGACAATCATGACACATTTACAGTTAGTTTGTGTCTAAGGCTGCTAAATATCAGAATCCATAATCTACATTTATATCCTGCTCAGGAATATTTGTGACCAGCAACTGACACTGGATCAGTTTATCTGAAAGACGCTTTGTCCATGTGCAGGTGAGTGTGATTAAAGGCTGGTTGTTAGTGGTGCTGTGTCTGGTGACTTGAATACACAGTCCTCAACACAGTACACTTAATAACGGCTATAAAAACACACAGTCATAAAGAAGTTATTAAATATCTGATATCATAAATCATTAGCGAGGAAATAAACTCTGCAGTCTGTAAACAGTTCATCCAATCACCTTCTGTTATCTTTAATACCTCTGATATAGGGGAGGCTGTGGCGTAGTGGAGAGCAAGGTAGTTCTCCAATCAGAGGGTCGGTGGTTCGATACCCGGCTTCGGCAGTCGATGTGTCCTTGGGCAAGACACTTAACCCCAAGTTGCTCCTGAAGGCCATCGGTGTGGACTGGATGATGAATGTTAGTTAGAGTCTGATGGTGGCACCTTGATGGTAGCCTGTCATCAGTGTGTGAATGGGTGAATGATATGTAACATACTACTGACTGTAATACTGGAGAAAACTGCTAAATGACTGTAATGTAATGTCATGTAATATAATATTGCACACTGTTTTTTCACACATCCTTACGTGACTGTTCTAACTGTGGTAACTACTAACTACTAACGATTGTTTTAGAAACTACTAACTATACTAATTGTGTGAACTACTAACTATAATACCTGTACTAACTATGGAAACGGCACTAGCTGTTATAACTTGGGTCACTCCTAACTGTCCTAACTGTTGTTTCCATTAGCTGTCCCAGTACTCCATGGTGAACCTTGAACACTGGTTTGAATCCACTGGTTGGTGTGCTTCATGTTCTGGCTCCTCCTTTAACTGACAGGAACTCCTCTCAGTCCCTGTTTTACTCTGAAGTCCTCCACAGGAAACAGTGCACCGTGTCTCCAGCAGCTTGTCGGGTCCGGACCATGGACCTGCTCTCAGCCAGTCACTGACCGTCCAGCTCCGACATGCTGCGGCCGGGGAACATCTCCTCCGGCTGGGCTGACCTCCTGGAGTCCAACCGGTCCACCATGGAGGGCGACGGCTCCGGGGTGGAGGCGGTGGTGGTGCCGGTGGTGTTCGGGCTGATCTTCGTGGTGGGGGTGGTGGGGAACTCTCTGGTGATGGTGGTGATCGGGAGGGTGAAGGTCGGGGTGGGACGGGGTCGGAGGTCCTGCAGCCCGACCAACACCTTCATCCTGAACCTGTGCGCCGCAGACCTCAGCTTCCTCCTGCTGTGCGTCCCGGTCCACGCCACCATCTACTCGCTGCCGCAGTGGGTGTTCGGCGCTGTCCTCTGCAGGTTCGGACACTACTTCTCCACCGTCAGCATGCTGGTGAGCATCTTCACGCTGGTGGCCATGTCAGTGGACCGCTACGTGGCCGTGGTGCTGTCCGGCAGGTCTCCGTGCGTCCGGAGCCGCCGCAGCGCGCTGGCCGGGCTGTGCGTCATCTGGAGCCTGTCCCTGCTGTGCTCGGTGCCGGTGGCCCAGCACCAGGTCCTGACCAGCCACCACTCAGCCCCCAACAGCACCTTCTGCTGGGAGCGCTGGTCCGGAGCCTCCAGACGAGCCTACAGGGTGTCCGTGCTGCTGATCGGATACCTGCTGCCACTGCTGCTCATCAGCTGCTGCTACCTGAGGGTGAGACACCTGACCAGAGGGCCAAGGGCAAAGTCCCGGTGCTCATAAAGACCTGGTGCTCATAAAGACCTGCTCATAAAGACCTGGTGCTCATAAAGACCTGGTGCTCATAAAGACCTGGTGCTCATAAAGACCTGCTCATAAAGACCTGCTCATAAAGACCTGGTGCTCATAAAGACCTGGTGCTCATAAAGACCTGCTCATAAAGACCTGCTCATAAAGATGCTCATAAAGACCTGGTGCTCATGCTCATAAAGACCCGGTGCTCATAAAGACCTGCTCATAAAGACCTGCTCATAAAGACCTGCTCATAAAGACCTGATGCTCATAAAGACCTGCTCATAAAGACCTGCTCATAAAGACCTGGTGCTCATAAAGACCTGGTGCTCATGACCTCATAAAGACCTGGTGCTCATAAAGACCTGTGCTCATAAAGACCTGGTGCTCATAAAGACCTGGTGCTCATAAAGACCTGGTGCTCATAAAGACCTGGTGCTCATAAAGACCTGCTCATAAAGACCTGGTGCTCATAAAGACCTGGTGCTCATAAAGATAAAGACCTGCTCATAAAGACCTGCTCATAAAGACCTGTCATAAAGACCGTAAAGACCTGGTGCTCATAAAGACCTGATGATGCTCATAAAGACCTGATGCTCATAAAGACCTGCTCATAAAGACCTGCTCATAAAGACCTGGTGCTCATAAAGACCTGGTGCTCATAAAGACCTGGTGCTCATAAAGACCTGTGCTCATAAAGACCTGCTCATAAAGACCTGGTGCTCATAAAGACCTGGTGCTCATAAAGACCTGGTGCTCATAAAGACCTGCTCATAAAGACCTGCTCATGCTCATAAAGACCTGCTCATGCTCATAAAGACCTGCTCATAAAGACCTGCTCATAAAGACCTCATAAAGACCTCATAAAGACCTGTGCTCATAAAGACCTGGTGCTCATAAAGACCTGTGCTCATAAAGACCTGTGCTCATAAAGACCTGGTGCTCATAAAGACCTGCTCATAAAGTGCTCATAAAGACCTGATGCTCATAAAGACCTGATGCTCATAAAGACCTGGTGCTCATAAAGACCTGCTCATAAAGACCTGTGCTCATAAAATGCTCATAAAGACCTGTGCTCATAAAAGACCTGGTGCGGACCTGGTGCTCATAAAGACCTGGTGCTCATAAAGACCGAGAAACCGCTGAAGGATTTCACAATAAAACACTCATTTTCAATTCAATTCAGTTTATTTTGTATAGCCCAGAATCACAAATTCAATGTATATGACATAAATGATTCATATAATAAGACTACTTATAATAACAGCAGCAATTATTACAGTAGAATTATAGCCATGAAAATAGGGATAGTAATGTGACTAATAATAATAATGGAAGTAAAGACCAGTAAAGACCTGGTGCTCATAAAGACCTGGTGCTCATAAAGACAGCAGGAGGCACGACTAAAGACCGGTCCAGGTACCATAACGATTCATGGAAACCTGCATAAAGACCTGGTGCTCATAAAGAAAGCATAAAAGGGCTTCAGGGTGGAACCCGGTGTAAAGCTAAAATGCTTAATGGTACAGGTAATAGTAATAGTAATGTGACTAGCTCATAAAACCTAATAATAATGGTGGTAGCAGTCGGTGTCAGCAGGGCCATAAAGACCTATGCATAAAGGATGCACCGACCACGGTCCAGGTACAGCCACGATTTATAGAAGCCTGCGTAAAGACCGAGCTCATAAAAGCACAAAGACTCCAGGGTAAAAGCAAGTCAATAAGCGTAATAGTACAGGCAATAATAATAGTAATGTGACTAATAATGATAGTGGTAGTAGTTTGATTGCATGAATGATTTATATTTATATATTTATATATTTATATATTTAGTCTTTATTTCCCCAAAACTTTGCATTGTTATTTTCAAATTCATTGCATGTATTTCTCCCAGAGTTGACATGGTGACCAAACAATGGAAGCACAGGTCAGGTCACTGGTTCCTAACAGACTGTGACAGGACGATCCTCAGCTGTCGTCAGTTGTTGAAGTTATTGTCAGTTAATCAGCTGTCAATGCTTAATTATCAGGTCAGTAATCCTCAGTAATAATAATAATAAGTCAGTGCAATTATTTCAGTAGAATTATAGTTATTGTCAGTTATCAGTTAATAATTGTAGCAGTGGGATGTCAGTTCAGGTTGTCAGTTATTATCAGTTATGTCAGGTAATATAATAGTAATGTGACTAGTAATGATAATGGTTGTCAGTTATTGTCAGTTATTGTCAGTTATTATCAGTTATTGTCAGTTATTGTCAGTTATTGTCAGTTATTATCAGTTAGTTGTCAGTTATTATGATTTATATATTTATATATTTATATATGTTATTGTCAGTTACTTTGCATTGTTATTTTCAGATTCATCAGTATTTTCCCAGAGTTGTCAGTTATTGTCAGTTATTGTCAGTTGTTGTCAGTTCAGTTTGTCAGTTATTTCAGTTGTTGTCAGTTATTGTCAGTTATTATCAGTTATTGTCAGTTAGTTTATTGTCAGTTATTGTCAGTTATTGTCAGTTATTATCAGTTATTGTCAGTTATTGTCAGTTATTGTCAGTTATTGTCAGTTATTGTCAGTTATTGTCAGTTATTGTTATTATCAGTTGTTGTCAGTTATTTATTATCATTGTCAGTTATTGTCAGTTAGTTATTGTTGTCAGTTATTTCAGTTTCAGTTATCAGTTATTATCAGTTATTGTCAGTTATTATCAGTCATATTCTGTTTCTTTCTGTTATCGTCAGTTATTCACAATGTTGATTTTTTGTTTTTTTCAGGTTTTGTTTCATCTTCATAAAAAGTTGAACATGTCCAGGAAGTCTGAGCGCTCCAAAAGAAAGGTGATTAACTTCCTCCTCATCATCCTTTTCTCCTCCTCCTCCTCCTCCTCCTCCTCCTCCTCCTCCTCCTGCTCATCCTCCTCATCTTCCTCTCCTCCTCCTCCTCCTCCACCTCCTCCTCCTGCTCATCCTCCTCATCTTCCTCTTCCTCCTGCTCATCCTCCTCATCTTCCTCTTCCTCCTCCCCCTCCTGCTCATCCTCATCTTCTTCCTCCTCCTCCTCTTCCTCTTCCTCCTCCTGCTCATCCTCATCTTCCTCCTCCTCCTGCTCTTCCTCTTCTTCTTCCTCATCCTCATCTTCCTCTTCCTCCTCCTGCTCATCCCCATCTTCCTCCTCCTTCTGCTCTTCCTCACCAACTTCATCTTCCTCTTCCTGCTCATCCTCCTTCTCCTCATCATCTTCATCTTCCTCCTCCTCTTCCTCTTCCTCTTCTTCTTCCTCATCCTTATCTTCCTCTTCCTCCTCTCTGCTGCTGTTTGTTGCAGTGCAGTTTCTTACATTGATGGTGATGAAGATGAAGATGAAGTGTGATCCTGTCAGAGGAGAATCAGACTGATGAGCAGCAGCTGCCTCTTCCTCACACGGTTACCATAGAAACACGTTAACCTTCAGGGCTTTCTGACACAAAGCGTTCATTTCTACCCGAAACACAATCATTTCTTAAAAATAAGAAGATTTATGGCAGAAAGCCCTGAAGGCTAAACTATGTGCTTACCTGCTTTCATCTCATTAAACCTGCTTTAACCTGCTTTAACCTGGTTTAACCTCATTTCAACCTGTTTAAACTAATCTAACATGTATATTAACCTGGTTTGACCTGGTTTAAACGTCTCTAACCTGGTTTGATCGTCTCTAACCTGGTTTAATCTCCTTTAACCTGGTTTAAACCAGAGGCTGGTCTGGTCTGAGGGTTTTCTGAATGATCACGTTTCTGATCAAACAGCTGCTGATCAGAGGAAACACCCACATCCACCACAGCCAATCAGCTCGCAGCTCTCACTCAGCCTTGATGAGGTTTCAATCATCATCATCATCATCATCATCATCATCATCATCATCATCATCATCATCTCTGCACAGATGATGATGAAAACTTTTATTGCTGTTTTTTTGTTTTTTGTATTGACTGTCAGATTAACAGGAAGTCCATCAACTCTTCTTCTTCTGTCCATCAAATGTAGCACCTGAACCATGGGTGTAGATCCAAGGCTTGTGTAGTACTATGGACGGCTCCTCTGTACTCTGAATCCTAGTACTATTGGTGGTATCGTAGTAGTATGGCGGCTTCTCTGGTCTCTGAATCGTGGTACTATGGATGTCCCTTTTGCACTTTAAATCGTAGTACTATTGGTGGTAACGTAGTACCATGGACGGCCCTTTTCTATTCTTAATCGTAGTACTATTGGTGGTATCTTTGTACTATGGACTGGCTCCCTAAGTCCTCTGATTCGTAGTGCTATTGGTGGTATGGTAGTACCATGGACCTAGAGGTCCTGATGGGCCTCAGGTTGAGCGTTAGAGGCCGCCCTGGTTGACAGCGTGCAGACGTCTCCTCGGGTCAGTGGAGCAGGAGCAAAGGCTGCTGGGTAAATATTTAGACAGGAGGCTAAGAATAGAGGACATTCCCTCAGAGTCAGAAGAGGGAGTAACGTCCACAGCAGACGGGCCTTAATACTGTATTCATTAATAGTGTTTTCATCAGCTCGGTTATGGATTATGTTTGTGTCAACATGATGAGGAAATGTTTTTCATAACCTGTAAATGAGTTTTCCTTCAGTAGAGTCTCCTGACGGTAAATCCTCTGAAGGGTTTTATGGTTCTTTATTGAGTCTCATAAAACTCAGTGGAGAAGGTGAGACCAAGGTGCAGTGATTACAGAAACACTCTGAACACAGGCGTGAGACTTAATAATGAGACATGTGGAGTCATAAGGGTATTAAAAAAAGTTATATAATATACTACCATTCTTGAATACGCACACACGACAGCAAACGTCTCACACAAGAGAATATCAACAGAAGCATCCCCTGCTTTATGGTCTGTTTGACTCTAAATGGAGCATCATTTACTAAATGAACATCATGCTGTATTGAAGAAGACTTGAAACTAGAGATTGAGACCATAAACTCATGTTTACAATGTTTACTGAGGGAATAAATCAAGAGAGAAGTAGAGTCATTTTCTCATAGACTTCTATACAACCAGAGGAGTCGCCCCCTGGTGGACAGCAGAGAGAATGCAGCTTTAGGACATGAAGCATCGATTTACCAGGTTGAGAGTGTAACTGAGGCTTAAAGGGGCAATCCTTAAGATTTCACTTTTGGTGGATTAATCATTTATATTCCAGTAAAGACTAATTGTGCTCAGATGTTAGCAGTCTGGAGTCTTTTGGTATTTCCCTATGAACACGCTTTTTGTCAGAATCATGTGCATAGTTCCATTTTTTTGTCTGTATTCAATGGAGAAACCCTGTAATAGAGCATTCTTTATGGAATGTCACCACAGATACCCAGTTCATAATACTGGAAATATATAAATATTGCAATGCTTTCATACTTTCATTTATTGAGCCTTCCAGCTGTGAAAACGTGTGTGAATATTTAACAAAGTTGTTAGCCCAAATTGAAATGTGCATAACCTTCATTATGTTCACAGCCAGACACGGGTGGAAGTAATCTAATCACGTTACTTTAATATTGTGATACTTGGATTATGTTTCTGATACCATACTGCTTTTTAAAAACCCCAATACATTTTAAAGTAACCCTCACAACCCCAAGTTCCAGTGATATATAGACTTTGTCTTTGTTTGTGAGACTTTGGGTGAATAGAACTGCTGTTGGTCAGTGAGGCTGACTCCATCTTTGATGGCTGTGGTAGAGTGAGGAGGAGTTTTGAGAGAGGACATGTCCCGATGAAGACTTTTCTAGCAGGTTGGTTGTTTTGCTCGTTTGACTCTGTCCTCTTACCTGCCGTCCGCAAACCGTCCACTAGATGCCCTCAGAGTCTCTTTCAGGTCCGGGTCACCTGATGTCCCCTCCCTCCGTCACACCTGTTCCCATGTTCATCGGGTCGGGTAACTGCAGGGTAATTGCATCAGCCCTGCAGTTACCCGACCTTCAGCGCCTCCTCTCTCTCTGGTTCAAATTCAGATTAAAAAACTTGATTATATATATAGTATATATAACACTTGGAAGGATTGGTCCTTTCAAGGTGAAAACACATTTCTTTTTCAGATCTTGATCTGCTCCATACCTATTTGAATGTTCTTTGTTGTTCTACAGGTGGAGCTGGAGTTTTACCTCCTCCGCTCCTCGTGAGGTTCTTGTCTGTTTCCTAGTGTACATCCCAAGTCTCTAAACTGTAACCCCATTTCCCTCACTTGGCTTTCAAGGAAAACATGCGAGGAGAGAGGAAACGAGGAAATGTGTTTTTAAGAGAACTGAAATCTCTTTTCCTCTGAAGCGCCACTTGAAGCGACGTCTGTTTCTGACGGCGGCCGCTGATCACAGCTGGAGCTGCTGACAGCGTCACTGGAGAAGTGTCCTTTAAGGGCTTTCTGCCAGAATTGTCTTGTTTCAATTCAAAGCATGATATTGTTCTAAACCTGACCAAGTAGGTCATTTTGCCTTAACCCGGGGAGATGTCAGGGAGAGAGCCCAGAATAGCCTCCCACTACATCCACACACAAACAATAGCCTCCTCCACCTGCCAACACAGTTACTTTTATTAACATAAGCATACAATTACATCAAATAACGGGCACTTACACTTGTGTAGTTTCTCCTCCATCTCTTTCAAATATGCCAGCTGTCAATTGGAGGCGGAGTCAGTGGACCACGTCGGCTTTTTATGCTGCACGACTTCCTGGAAGGCTGCTCTCGTGCATCCTTGCTCATGGCTCCTCAGAGATCCCTCCTCGCTCCTCGCTCCTCGCTCCTCAGAGCTTTGGGACGGCCGTCAATATGGCGGCGCAGAACGACTTCCAGTTCAAGCGAGGAGCGAGGAAATGACAAATAAGAGACTTGGGATGTACCCCTAGTCTCTGTAATCTGTTGTGTTACCTGTAATCTGGCTTCATATCTCTGATTTCCTCTTCGTACCAGTTCAAATATAAATACTTTCTCTTGCTGCCTGTTTTCACCGGCCGTGACAGAGGAGGTCTTTTTATAACATTTCTGTAAAGTGACGTAAACGGAGCATTTGGGGGATTTGAGAGCTTTTGAGTGCTTTGAAACATTTGTTGTGGAAGTTTGAAGCCTGAAGTCGCAGCTGTTTGTGTAGGAGAAGAGTCTCTTTTTAAAACAGATAAATATAAATCTGGTCACAGATTGTACAAATAAAGGGTGCCGTCGGGTCCAGAGTTTTTACGGGAGTGTCCTGACTGTCCTAGGGGAGGTCAGTGTTTGGGGAGTATCTGTACTGTATATTTAAGGAGTATCTGTACTGTATATTTAAGGAGTATCTGTACAGTATCTGTGTTTGGAGAGAACCCACCCTGCAGTTCCAGATCCAGACTGATGTTTCTTCTCTGTTTCTCCTGCAGACGGCTCAGACTGTCTTCCTGCTCGTCACCGCCTTCACCATCTGCTGGATGCCCCATCACATCATCGCCATGTGGGTGGAGTTTGGCACCTTCCCCCTGAATGAGGCCACCTTTGCCTTTCGTATCGTTTCCCACTGCCTTTCTTATGGAAACTCCTGCGTCAACCCTGTCCTCTACGCTTTACTGTCTGAGAACTTCCGCAATTCCTGCCGCCAGGTGTTCACCTGCTGCTTCCTGTACCAGCCGCCGCCCAAGGGCAAGGTGGTTCGTTTACGCATGGAGAACTTCTCCACCACGCACTCAACCACCAACATATGACGGACTGAGGGACGTGATCAGATACACAACGAGACCACGGTGATTTCCTGCAGTTGAAACAAGAGGGAGGACTTTGTTTGAACAGCGATCAGTCGCTGATGGAGGAGTTTTGTTTCTGCAGGATGTGGGTCACATGACAAAAGGACAGCATGTGATTGGCTGCTGACTCTATCTATGGACAGCCTGAACTGTAGAACACTAAGTGATAAGTGAAGAACATTAAACAACACTAACAATAAGTGAAGAGTCTGGATTTTAGAAATAAACATCAGCCATGTTTTCAGTTCTGTGACAGAACATTTGACCCCCAAAATAACCTCATTGAAATAAATCAGTTTTATCCCCTTTTAGAAAAGGAAAACTATAGCTGCTCTCTACAGAGATTAATTATAGCATAAATGATGATGATGATGCGAAAACTATAGCTGCGCATCATCATCATCATTTATGCTATAATTAATCTCTGTCCATACAGAAACAGAGGGGTTTAGCAAACGTTTGACTTTATTTGTAATATGTTTGATGCATTTTATTATTTGTTATATTCAAACCTGTGTGCGAGTTCCACAACAATTTTATTTTGAGAGTGCATTCGTACATTCTGGACATTGACTGTACTGTTAAACTACATTTAATGGAATTCTTGTACACAAACATTTACACATTTAATAACAAGCATATCAACAACGAAATTAAATCATTTATATTATACATAAGTGTTGGTATAAAAGTATTTTCTGTCGCCTCAGGATTTATTTTATATGTAAGTGAAAGTGTGCCCTCATTCATTTCTATTGTATATAATAATAAAGATTTCTCAGACATTTTTTTCATTTGTGTTTTGACTATTTCAGGGATGGAAACACTCACAGACCAATGGGAACAATGACAGATTGGTCAATCAGTTATCTACTTTATAATAACTTGTTTATATATTTTAATATTAATGGGAACACTCAGCTATCAAAACTGCTGATCCACAGCATGAACAAACACAATCATGTTCAAAATATAGATTAACAGTTTTTATGAATAATTGTTTAAGGAGTTTTTTTTTAGTTTAATCGTCAGTCACTAATGTGTTTGAAATCTTCATGTCTGATTATTTCTGTGATGAAAATGTTGCCTGTTAAATTCCCATTACATTCAGTATTTATCTGAGACTGTGTCCCAGTCAGTGACATTATTTAAACTTCAGTTCTGATGAATGAGTCTTCTGTTCACTGAGGTTCAGTCGTCCACAGTGCGACTCAATGTTTTGTTCATTTTAGAGATAACAAACTGCTTCCTTTTCCATAAACCGTCAGAAATTAGGACTTTAAACGTGTATTTGTACATATGGACGTTTTTGCACGAGCATCAAGCATCTGATCAGAGAGCAGGTTTAATTAATCCACATTACCACAAACAGACTGTGATCCATGTTTGGTTATATTTTAACAAACGTGAAGGCTTCTTTATGAATAAAATGTTAAATGACACCGGAAGCTGTTTATTAACAGTTTTTATTATTTTCATGTAAACATCAGAACAACATCATGTAATATGAAAAGCTCAGCCAAGAACAACAGTAATTCTTTAATTGTAAAATGCAGCAATGATCTCAGTTTACCCAAAGCCCCAAATGAATGATGTCAACAGAAGTGTTAATCTGCTGGATTCCAGATTCCAGGTTTCTTTATATTTTGCTGCAGTCATCAAGCTCAACACAGAGCAGTGGAGGCTGACTGAGTGTCTTTAGTTCTGCAGGTATTTGGTCGTAAACCAAAGTATTGGACACATTAAAATGTTGACTCCAAACACAGAATGATGATCTGATCTAAAGATATACATGCACTAGAATCAGTCAACTTTACTACAAAACTATCCGTTTTGTATTGAAGGCTTCCTTTGCTCTGGTATTCTGTCACAATGTTGACCTGATGGAAACGAGACACAAATTAGCAGGTTATCATCTTCATATTGGTCAGATCTACCTGAATGACTTTATTTTGATTTGTGTTTGAGTCTGAGACAGATCTGATGATCCAAATCAATAAACACGGACTGTATGAACTAATGACACATTGTCTTCTTCATCCATCCTCAGGAGCTCCAGCAAACTCTTTTAAACATAAAGACCTGCTTCAAAAAAGAGAACACAGAGACACTGAGGAACCATAAACATCAAACCCAAGCCCAAACCCAGGATAAAGAGGTTCAGTGCAACAAAAAACTCTGTTTAGGAAAAGAGTGTGGTTATCCAGAGGCGAGCAGAGGGAATTCAGTTTACAACCCCTGATGAGGTTTGTCAGCAGCACATCCACTGAGGTGGACTCTGTAACATCAGTCAGGATCTCATTGTTGTGGAAGTCCAGAGGAAGTCGACACTCATCCAGACCGTCAAAGATGAACACAACCGGGAACTCTTCAAACCTGCAGTCCCTCAGTTAGAGACAGAGACAGCCTGAAAGACTAATCACACACACACACACACACACACACACACACACACACACACACACACACACACACACACACACACACACACACACACACACACACACACACACACACAACACTAATTTGTCACACCACCATAGAAATTCCTGCTTCTTTGGTTTCAGAGAAGAAGTGATGAACAAGTTCCACCAAGCTGAACTTTTTCTCTTTCAGCACATTCAGCTCTCTGAAGGTGAATGGAAATGTGAACTGTATGTCCTGGTTGGCTTTGTCTTCAGCCCAGTCCAGAGTGAACTTCTGTGTTAAGACTGTTTTCCCAATGCCAGCCACTCCCTTTGTCATCACTGTTCTGATTGGTTCCTCTCTTCCAGGTGAGGCTTTAAAGATGTCTTCTTGTCTGATGGTTGTTTCTGGTCTGTCTGGTTTCCTGGATGCTGTTTCAATCTGTCTGACCTCATGTTCATCATTGACCTCTGCAGTCCCTCCCTCTGTGATGTAGAGCTCTGTGTAGATCTGCTTCAGAAGACAGCTGGGTCCAGATCCAGATCCAGATCCAGGTCTAGGTTCAGGAGAATCTGGTCTCTGCTGCTGCATCCTGATACAACAAACAATTGACTAATGAAAAGCAGTTTAAAATTGAATAAAAAAATACTTTTGAACAGATTCTCACTCTTTAAATTCCATTTATCGGTTTTCTCTGTTTATCATCTCATCAATAACTAATGCTACGTCTTGTTTTGAGAATTGATGGTAGAGTCAGGATCAATACTATGAATGGATCTGTCTCACATGAGATCAGGTTTGGACATGAAGTTGTAAACTCTTACCTTCCTTCAGCAGCTGGTCTGACTTTAAAGTTGATAAAGCCACCGATCACTCTTTATGGACAGACAGCTGGGTCCAGGTCCAGGTCCAGGTCCAGGTCCAGGTCCAGGTCCAGGTCCAGGTCCAGGTCTCTGCTGCTGCATCCTGACACAAACAAAGATAGTGGATAATTAACTCTCTCCTCACCATATTAATTTAGTCGTTGGGTGAATGATGACTCCTGGGCCGTTAGAGATCCTGGTCTCACCTCTGAGCTTTGGTCTGGCTGTCATGTTCCCCACACAGAGCGGTTTTAGACGGAGGGACTCCCTCCTCTTCATCCTCACACCGATTCATAGCAGAGTCCACACCTGCTGGGATGAAGCACTCCGTCACTACACAACAGAGGATGTTTCTGGAGATTCTCAGCTGCTGAATTCGTCAAATCAAAGAGACTTTGTAGCTTCAGCTGGAAACACAGAGAGAGAAGAAGTCACTTCTTCATCACCTCACTGTCAAAGTCTAATAAGCATCAGGGACGCCACATCTAGTGTCTCCTAACAGCTGGAGGACGGAGCAGGTCAGCTTCACTGCAATGAGACCTCACCTGATGTAATAGACCATGATACAATGATTACTAAACTAAAGAAATATGGATTTAGCAGCACGGCTCTCTTGGATGGTCAGTTATCTATCTGAGAGATTGCAGAGTCTTTTATAATGGTAGCCTTTCAGACTGCAGATACATCAGATGTGGAGTTCCACAAGGAAGTTGATTAGGCCCCTAACTCTTCACAAATAATCTGCCTCTAGAAATGAAGAATGCCAACATACTACTGTGTGCAGATGACAGGACACTGTATAGCACTGCTTCAACCAAAGATGAATTAGTAACCATCCTGAATCTGGATCTAGAGAGAGAGTGTCTAATTGGGCGAAAGTGAAATAATTAGCACTGAACATTTACAAAACTTTAATTAAGTATTGTATTTGGCTCTAGGAGAATGATTATTGGTGACCCTCAACTTCATCAGTCAATGTCATGGATGTCAATAGAAAAGGTTAAGAAGACCAAGTTACTAGGTTTAGTGCTGGGTGATCAGTTATCGTGGTCTGAGCACATTCAAGGCATTGTGACTATAATAGGAAGGGGCATAGCAATGTCTAGAAAGTGCTCCACTCATTTAGAGTCCTTTATTATTCATCAGGTATTACAGTCCTTGGTCTTTTGTCAGCTGCAATACTGTCCAGTCATATGGTCAGCAGCAGCAAAGAAAGACATAAATAAACTTCAACTAGTTCAAAGCCGAGCTGACAGGTTGTCACTCCACTGCTCAATAAGAACAAATATAACATATATGCACTGTCTCCTGTCCTGTTATCAGTTGAAACTAAACTCAACGACAGCCTTCTCATGTTTTTCAGATATGTAATATTTAATCAGACATCTAAATAATTCTTCAACCAAGTACAAAAACACAAGCTACAGACATTAGCATCACACGAGGAATGCTAGCTCAGGTTACTTATTACCTTCAACCCCAAGAACAAACCTCCTTAAACGCACTGTTATCTACCGTTCAGTAATACCTTTGAACTCATTACCTCCTCATAAAACTCATACAGGTAACAAACTGTCATTTAAAAAAACAATTAAAGGCTCAACTAAGGCCACTACATGACTAGAACTCCATTCCTTTTGTAGACTCCTGTTATGAATATATAATGTATAATGGTCGGTACTGATACTATTCATCCTAGTTTCTGACTGTACTATTTTAACTATTCTGACACACACACACACACACACACACACACACACACACACACACACACACACACACACACACACACACACACACACACACACACACACACACACACACACACTAATGTTTGATCTCTCAGCTACAATTCATCACTTTATTATACGATGTGTTCAGCTGACCTTTAGGACGGATCAACCAATTCATGTTTTTTCATCTTAAATGCACAAATCAAACACTGAATACCTGTAAATGAATAAAACATAGTAATTCTTTAAATTGATGGATTAATACTGTAAATGTGTAGTAAGTATTAGTTTATTTTTAATACTTCTTTTTTTGTAAATGAAAAAAACTATATTTAAACAGGAAATTGCTGTAGATTTAAACACGGCTGTTTCATTTTGTACATTTACAGAGATTAACCTGAAGGTTTTATTTTTTTAATGTATTTCAAGACGATATGTCAGTTTCACAACAGTTTAATTAACTTTTAACATTCAACAATGACATACAGCAATTTAAGTATTTCTGACTTTGTAAACCTTTTTTATTTTATTTTTACAGTTCATTACATGTCATTTTCTGTTATGTTTATTTACTAATATCTGCTGGAATCCGTCGGGAAACTTTGCTGCCAGACTTTTTACAGTTTTGTTTTTTTCTTTTTTCACATCAAAAATATTTTATTTTTAAAAGTTAAAGCTCTGCTTTGGAAAAGTAGGAAAAGTGTTCTCAGCTAAATGTACTTAAAGTATCTGAAGTAAAAGTACACAGAGCAGTTAATTATCCCCTGTGAGTATATGATATGATGAGATTATTATTACTGAGAAACTGTATTATACTTTTACTGCAGTAAAACGCTTCAGCAGATTCTATAATGTTTGAAATATCAACAATGAAAACTATCACTTACCTAAAGTTAGAATGGAGGAGAAATCTGCGACACATCAGGACAAATGTAACACTGCTGACATCAGGAAGTAACCAGAGAGCAGAGTCTGTTCATAACCATGGCAACAGATAAGGGAAGGGCAGCATCTTAGTACGGTATGTATGAGGATCATAGATATCATCATAGATCTTTGAAGATTATTGTAAATAAGTAGGTTTATTATTATGCATAAATGCATCAATGTTGTTTTTTAAAAAGAGAACTATTTTCCTTCTTGATGTTTTATGTTGAGTTACTCACCTCTGCTCTCATTTCAGATCACTTCACTTCCTGCCTTTCTATGTTTTCCTGCCCCGCCCGTGTTTGAATCCACCTGTGTCTAATGACCTCCACCTCCCCGGTGTATTTAACCCTGTGTTAACCTGTCTCTGTGTCCGTTAGTCTGCTGTGTTCCTGTGAAGATCCCTCTTGCACATGTCTGATCTACCTGATCCTGTTTCATGTTGTTTTGCCCATTCTGGTTTCTGGAGTTTCAGTAATTACTTTTGTTCTCACCTGGTCTGTAAGTTTTGTTGTGGACATTTCTTTATTAAACTCACTGTGAATTATTGTTCTGTTCCTTGTGTCTATCTGCATTTGGGTTCTTCCCCGTTTACTTTAAAAAAATCAGCTGGAAACCTCATGTAAGAAATGTTTCAGTTTCTGGGTCATAAAGATCACACATTGTGTATCTGAATAAGTGTGTCGACGTGTAACATGAACAAAAGCATCTTGCACTCAATATTCAACAATAAGTAAGATAAGATAAGATAAGATAAGATAATCTTTATTAATATTCCACACCGGGGAAATTTGCAGGAGAATTTCAACTGAAACGTATGAAGAGCATGTGTATTTTAATCTGCGGGATGATTTTATGCAATGCTGCAAATGAGCAAATTTAGAAAAGTACGAATATGAATCAATTTTAAGATTTTTTTAAAAAAAAGGTTGCATTTTTTAAATGTATTTTTAGTTTTATATATTCAAATGATTATGTATTTATATATAAGATAAAAACAAAATATGATAAAAACAACAAAACAAAATAATGAATATCTGCCTGCTTGATTAATCAGATAAGACATTTTTAAAGGAAGCAAATCAGAAAAAAAAGAGAGTCAAAAACTATTCTCAATTATCATTTTATCTACAACTGAGTAAATAATGAGTCATTTTCCTCTTCTGCAAAGAAGAAACACAGGATTCAAAAACAGCTGTGAATTATTTGGGGGAAGTTTGAAGCTGAACAGAAACTCATAAGGATTTGTTGTTTATTACGTTCACTAAACCTGCACAAATGAGACAAAAAGACACAGTGATCTCATTAGATGTTCACTTATCACCATCTAGTGCACAGACAGCAGAAGTACGTTATCTGACTTGTGACTCCTCTGACACTGGCTGGGTTTCTGACACTGGTTCGACTGGTTTAGGTCATGAGGGAGTGACGGCGTCCTCAGATCAACTGCATACAGACAGGAGGACAGACAGGAGGACACCAGCAGCTTCTTCTCTCAGAGTGTCTCCTCCACACATGAAGGTGGAACGCGTCTGTAAATTGACCTGAAGTGAGTTCAGCAGGTGAGAATCCCACCAGAGGAATCTGTGAATGTTTAACAGGATCACTGTGATCACATTGTGTTGTATCGCTGTTTGACTGTTCAAATGTTAAGTTCACTCTTTAGATTCTTATAGAAGATTTGGAGTTTCATTAAGGGTTTCTATTTGAGTTAAAGACCAGGTTGGAGAATGAATTGCATGTATTACTGTTGGTAGTTCTCAGGTTACAGCAGATTATAATAAGAGTTCACATCATCAGAGAAAAATGCAGGGAGTGTCAGAACAGGTCGGAGAGCTACGATGCATTTAATTATAAGTGTTTTATAATTAAATGCATCGTAGCTCTCCGACCTGTGTCTTCAACACTGAGACAGACTTAGTTCCACTGAAAGCTCTCTATCACTGTCTAACTGTCCTCAGATGGACACTTTGTCTGATGGAAAGAGGAGCTGACTCTTTTTTCGACAGCATGTGTGACGTCTGGAGGACTAATGTGTCCTGTGATTAAAAACCTTGTGTAGTGACGGAGTGCTTCATCCCAGCAGGTGTGGACTCTGCTATGAATCGGTGTGAGGATGAAGAGGAGGGAGTCCCTCCGTCTAAAACCGCTCTGTGTGGGGAACATGACAGCCAGACCAAAGCTCAGAGGTGAGACCAGGATCTCTAACGGTCCAGGAGTCATCATTCACATGTATATGATATGAACTCCTAACTTTATGAGTGAACAAAGAGACGAAGAGACGGCATCTTCCATCAGATTATATCTCAATGAGGAGGAGAGAGTTATTCATCCACTGTCTTTGTTTGTATCAGGATGCAGCAGCAGAGACCTGGACCTGGACCTGGACCTGGACCGGGGCCCAGCTGCTTGTCCATAAGGAGTGACCAGTCTATAGATCACTTTACTGATTTTAAAGTTGGACCAGTT
Organism: Anoplopoma fimbria; assembly: GCF_027596085.1. Lineage (NCBI taxonomy): Eukaryota > Metazoa > Chordata > Actinopteri > Perciformes > Anoplopomatidae > Anoplopoma > Anoplopoma fimbria. The sequence goes on along the minus strand of NC_072450.1, from coordinate 722,707 downwards.
GCTGCTCAAAGGTAAAACTGAACTTTGATGAGTCAAAGTCGTGCACTAAGAAGAGAGTTCATGTCCAAACCTGATCTCATGTGAGACAGATCCATTCATAGTATTGATCCCGACTCTAGCATCAAGTCTCAAAACAAGACGTAGCATTAGTTATTGATGAGATGATAAACAGTCATAAATGGAATTTAACGAGTTAGAATCTGGTCAAAAGTTTTTCTTAAATTTAAACTGTTTTTCATCAGTCAGTTGTTTTTTTTAGGATCCAGCAACAGAGACCGAACTCCCTGGACCTGGACCTGGACCTGGACCTGGACCTGGACCTGGACCTGGATCTGGGCCTGGACCTGGACCTGGACCCAGCTGTGTGTCCATAAAGAGTGACCAGTCTAAAGATCACTTTACAGATTTTAAAGTTAGACCAGCTGCTGATGGAAGGTAAGCGTTTAGAAATGAACTTTTGTTATAACACAAAGTCTCACAGCCGTGAAACAGTCACAACAACAACAACAGATTTCAGTTTGTGACTTTTTCACAACTTGTCGTGATACCGACTCCAGAGCTTCACAGTGGGTGATGCAAAAAAATTTAGTGTCTGAATCTGGTGTGGACTCAAAAAATAACCGAACCCAGCAGTTTTAAATGATATCTGTGCTTATTGTTTTCTTTCTGAGGTTTTGAGTCATATAAGAAAATGAGCAGTCTTTTGAGTTGATATGCACCTCAGACACAACTGGACCTGTTGCTGTAGCCTACGAACCGATTATTGTTCACTTGCTCTACATGATTCAGAGCTTTTCAGTTGATCAACTTCAAATATTGATATGATCAATGAAAGTTTATCTGACAGATGAATCTGAATGAAGCAGATGGATATTTTCTCTGGAGAAGAGTCTCCACTCTTGATGAGTCTGTTTGGAGTTACCTTCACAGATGGAACCTGCTGGTTCAAAGGTGACAATATTGATCTCAGGATCATCAAACTGAGTTCCTTGATAGCAGACTGGATAGCAGGTAGGTGGTCTGGGAACTGAAGAGCAGGGGCGGAGCTGGAGACCTCAGGCAGACAAGGGGAACCTCTCAGAAGGAGTACCAGATGGCATGGCCGATGAGTGGAGAAGGTCTGGAGGCCGACCAGAAGGCCTGATTGATGAGCAGAGGAGCTTTGGAGGACCAGCCAGAGGACTACCAGACGGGCATAGCCACTTTGGTGGATGACCAGGAAGATGAGGATGTAGCTGGATCCTTCTTGGGTTCTGCAACCGAGACGGGACCCCACCGGAAGACAGCCATGGAGAAGGGATCCCTCTGGAGTACTGAGACACAGACAGAACCCGTCTTGAGGGCGGCATGGGTATTAGAGGTCAGGGAGGGCAGCCAGAAATAGGACAGCAGTTAAAGACCAGGTTCCACGCCTCCAAACAGGGACAAACTGCTTACGCTGTCTTGGGTGCCCTTTACATCTAAATGAACGCGAGCTGTTCAAAGTCACAGACACATCTCTCTAAAAACGATGGTAATACGTTAGAGGGGGATTGGTTAGCTGGTCTCATCCAGAGTTTGTAGCACCTACGAAGAAGAACGCGTCGTTATACGTTGACAAGAAGTCAATTTCTATGTATCATGAACCAGATGGCTGGGTCAACCAATCAGCAATCTTTCAGCCACGAGACCGCTGTTTCTTTCCCCGTCTGAAACTAGAAGTCACATTGATTTATTTAACATTTAACTTTGGTTCTTCATTAACGGCACTTCTGGCGTTATTTGAACCTAAAACACAATTCAGATTTTCCGAAACTAACCAAACAGCCTGAAGCTAACTTAGTTATTTCCTGTGAAAAGTTTATTTTCAAAAGAGCATTTGCATGTAACGAGCAGAAATTGACACTTGTCGCTGGACTTTAGTAGGAAGACGCATGAAAAATGAGGAGTCATTTTTTTGTAAAACATTATTTAAACCAGTGTATGGGTATACGTTGCTAGGCTAGATTAGCTTCAGAGCAGTAACAGATACTACTGCTGTTGGTAGATGTGTCAGAATCTACAGGTTTAGAATGATGAAGATCCAGCCCTGGGTGAGTAACAAAGTAGATATGTAAAGGTTTGAAAACAGTTACACAGAAATTTGAGAAAGATAGATAGATAGATATATTCCTTTATTATTCCACATGGGGGAAATTCGGGTGGAGGAGAAACGCACCCTTCAGTCCTCAGTTCCTACTTAGTCATAACAGAACCAACCTTCACCTCCCAGTGGACAGCTTATCATGTTGTTACCATAAGCAAACCCCTTATGTCAGCTGTGTGCAGATTTGAGTCATTGAATGTCTTTAAACTTTGGTTTCTCCACAGAGGTCAGCAGCAGAGCTCTGAGGTTCAGTCCACCCAGCAGCTTCAAACACACCTGGACTCCATATTTATGGTTTGTACATGAACACACACATCATTTACTGTTAACTACATCAACTACAGATGAATGCTAAACTACCATTCAGGTCCCAACAGCCTCCATGCTGCTCTGTTTAGACCTGCAGGCCTTCAGACTGACAGATGAATCTCATGTTGTGTTCTCTATATTAAATATTCAGCTTATCATTCTGTTCCAGCTGCTGGAGGAGAACATCGTGACTTTTGTGAAGAACGAGCTGAAGAAAATCAAGAGAGTTGTGAGTCCAGATTACCCAGAATGCTTAGAGAGTCAGAGTGAGGACGAGGAGGTGTTGGACAGTGAGGATGAAGAGCAGAGGAGGAGTAGCAGAGAGGCATTTCTGAAGATCACAGTGCACCTCCTGAGGAGAATGAAGCAGGAGGAGCTGGCTGACTGTCTGCAGAGCAGTAAGAGGATTTCTCTAAAGATCTAACATGCTGGATGAATGGGACCTTTACTAATGTCTCAAGAGATGGACAAAAATATATTCATATACTCTTCTTTGAGGATATGAAATGTAAAAATCTATTCTTTGACTCATTGATCTTCTTTGTTGTGTGTTCATTCAGGACTTCTTGCTGCAGTTTGTCAGCGTGAACTCAAATCTAACCTGAAGCAGAAGTTCCAGTGTGTGTTTGAGGGGATCGCTAAAGCAGGAAACCCAACCCTTCTGAAGCAGATCTACACAGAGCTCTACATCACAGAGGGAGGGACTGCAGAGGTCAATGATGAACATGAGGTCAGACAGATTGAAACAGCATCCAGGAAACCAGACAGACCAGAAACAACCATCAGACAAGAAGACATCTTTAAAGCCTCACCTGGAAGAGAGGAACCAATCAGAACAGTGATGACAAAGGGAGTGGCTGGCATTGGGAAAACAGTCTTAACACAGAAGTTCACTCTGGACTGGGCTGAAGACAAAGCCAACCAGGACATACAGTTCACATTTCCATTCACCTTCAGAGAGCTGAATGTGCTGAAAGAGAAAAAGTTCAGCTTGGTGGAACTTGTTCATCACTTCTTCTCTGAAACCAAAGAAGCAGGAATCTGCAGGTTTGAAGAGTTCCCGGTTGTGTTCATCTTTGACGGTCTGGATGAGTGTCGACTTCCTCTGGACTTCCACAACAATGAGATCCTGACTGATGTTACAGAGTCCACCTCAGTGGATGTGCTGCTGACAAACCTCATCAGGGGGAAACTGCTTCCCTCTGCTCGCCTCTGGATAACCACACGACCTGCAGCAGCCAATCAGATCCCTCCTGAGTGTGTTGGCATGGTGACAGAGGTCAGAGGGTTCACTGACCCCCAGAAGGAGGGGTACTTCAGGAAGAGATTTAGAAATAAGAAGAAGGCCAGCAGGATCATCTCCCACATCAAGAGCTCACGAAGCCTCCACATCATGTGCCACATCCCAGTCTTCTGCTGGATCACTGCTACAGTTCTGGAGGATGTGTTGAAGACCAGAGAGGGAGGAGAGCTGCCCAAGACCCTGACTGAGATGTACATCCACTTCCTGGTGGTTCAGTCCAAACTGAAGAAGGTCAAGTATGATGGAGGAGCTGAGACAGATCCACACTGGAGTCCAAAGAGCAGGAAGATGACTAAGTCTCTGGGAAAACTGGCTTTTGATCAGCTGCAGAAAGGAAACCTGATCTTCTATGAATCCGACCTGACAGAGTGTGGCATCGATATCAGAGCAGCCTCAGTGTACTCAGGAGTGTTCACACAGGTCTTTAGAGAGGAGAGAGGACTGTACCAGGACAAGGTGTTCTGCTTCGTCCATCTGAGTGTTCAAGAGTTTTTGGCTGCTCTTCATGTCCATCTGACCTTCATCAACTCTGGTGTCAACCTGATGTCAGAAGAACAAACAACCTCCCAGTTGTCTAAAGTCTTTAGAGACAAACCTAAACCAAAACATCTCTACCAGAGTGCTGTGGACAAGGCCTTACAGAGTCCAAATGGACACCTGGACTTGTTCCTCCGCTTCCTCCTGGGTCTTTCACTGGAGACCAACCAGAGTCTCCTACGAGGTTTGCTGACACAGACAGAAAGTACCTCACAGACCAATCAGAGAACAGTCCAGTACATCAAGAAGAAGATCAGTGAGAATGTGTCTCCAGAGAAAAGCATCAATCTATTCCACTGTCTGAATGAACTGAATGATGGTTCTCTAGTGGAGGAGATCCAACAGTCCCTGAGTTCAGGACGTCTCTCCACAGATGAACTGTCTCCTGCTCAGTGGTCAGCTCTGGTCTTCATCTTACTGTCATCAGGAAAACATCTGGACGTGTTTGACCTGAAGAAATACTCTGCTTCAGAGGAGGCTCTTCTGAGGCTGCTGCCGGTGGTCAAAGCCTCCAACAAAGCTCTGTAGGTGGCCACACAACTATCAGATTAAATGTTTTCTTTTTCAATTAGACAAAAAGAACAACTCACTTCCTTGGAATCATCGGGTTCTGTTTGCGTTCTGACCAGTTTTGAGGTATTAGTTGCATTCGTATTAGTTTGTTGCACTTATTGTATTCGTATTAGTTTGTTGCACTTATTGTTTTCTTGCTGTGGTTTCTGCTCTTAGATGCTTGTTTAAGAAAGGAGATGCACTTATGACTTCTGGTGACTAGTAGTTCTCTTGAATACCTATGTTGAATACACTTATTGTAAGTCGCTTTGGATAAAAGCGTCTGCTAAATGACTGTAATGTAATGTAAATGTAATGTCTTAAGCTTCAATAAGCATAAATGACAAAAGTCTCTCTCGTACAGAAACATGACGCCCTAAATGTGTTTCACATGTATAGTATCAACATCCTATCAAATGCAGGAAACAAGAACCATATTGAGGAAATAATTTTTAAGGAGCACAAACAGTTTTACTCATAATTTGTTTTAAAACATACAAATTGTGATGTAACATATATGAGGTCTTCAAAAAAAAAATCTACAACATTTTTACATTTAATTTTTGTTTTAAAACAAATCATCTTTGCAAAGGAGTTTATTTCTATTATTAGCTAACATGATGCCATATTAATTGTAGGATGCTAAAGTTAGCTGGCTAGCGTGATAGCTCACAATGAAAATGAACTCCATAGCATGTATAAAACAATCTAAAAAAGACTTACAAGGCATTTGTACTGCTATCATTCATTATATGCTATACGGTTCTACCTGTGAGCCCACAGGTAGAACCGTATAGAACCAAGTTAGAGCTTGACTTTGGAGATAGAACCTTTTCTTTTCTAATCTAAAAAGTCAAAAAATGCAACTACTAAAAACAAAACTCTTATAAATTGATAATTTGGTCTAGAATAAGAATATGTGAATAACTCTATTTCGACAAAAATGTCAGATAAAACCTTTTAATTCCAAGGTGACGAACTGTTGTTTGTAGTTGATTTCTAATGATTTGCTGATTTCTCTTCAGACTGAGATGCTGTAACCTCTCAGAGAGAAGCTGTGAAGCTCTGTCTTCAGTTCTCAGCTTCCCGTCCTCTACTCTGAGAGAGCTGGACCTGAGTGAAAACTACCTGCAGGATTCAGGAGTGAAGCTGCTGTCTGCTGGACTGGAGAGTCCACACTGTAGACTGGAAACCCTCGGGTCAGGATACAACTAGTTATCAAAGTTTACCCTTTAAACTAAAGATCCTCTTAACGCTAAATGGTAACATCAAGACTGTTATAATTATTGATGCTTAAACATGTAAGTATTTATTAATGTCAATGTGTTTTTTTAAATAGTTGAGAATTTTTACTTTCACAGTGATTTATTAATAAACAAATATGTGCTCTAATGTTTTTTATTAAAAAATCTTAATCGGAAATGTAACTAGTTACTATAAGTGTAGTGGAGTAAAATGTACAACATCTCTTCATATTTATATCCATAACGTACCATAACACAGTGTGTGTGTGTGTGTGTGTGTGTGTGTGTGTGTGTGTGTGTGTGTGTGTGTGTGTGTGTGTGTGTGTGTGTGTGTGTGTGTGTGTGTGTGCGTGTTTGATTAGTCTGTCAGGCTGTCAGGTCACAAAGAAAGGCTGTGCTTCTCTGGTCTCAGCTCTGAGGTCCAACCCCTCCCATCTGAGAGAGCTGGACCTGAGCTACAATCATCCAGGAGACTCAGGAGTGAAGCTGCTGTCTGCTGGACTGGAGGATCCACACTGGAAACTGGACTCTCTCAGGTATGATCAGACAACAACAGAACTGCAGGATTGAACCCAAATGAAGGGGCAAGTGGCCCAGGAACTGAGGAGCTATGACGGTCAGAGCAGAGGTGGTGCAGGGAACCTCATGTGGACCTCCTGGGGTAAAGGCAGAGGTGAAGGCCTGGGGGCAGAGCAGGGGCTGAGCGCCACTGAAACATGGCCATGAAACTGTCTGGGGTTCAAGTTGGTCTTAATCTTGGTGCCGAGCTGCAAATCATTTTGGGTCATTGGGCAGCTAGGGCTCGGGATTTCTAGGCAGCTTGGGGGATCGATGCTTCTGAGACCAACAGTTTCTTCTTCGGGCTCCAACCAATATGTACCTTGGAGATGTTGCCAGGCGAGTTCCCCTGAAAGGGGAGTGATCAAAGTCTACAGGGTCTGGATACGACAGGAGGCTAACTGGCCCGGTGTCAGAAGCAGACAGGAAGCTAGCCAACTGGGGCGCTAGCTGGAGGCTAGCTGGAGGCTAGCTGGAGGCTAGCTGGGCGAGGTACTGGACAGCTGAAGCAGAATGCTGAAGGATAGCATGCTGGTAGATAGCTGGCTAACTAGAAGGCCTAAGACTATCTTAAGAAAAAGCAGACTAGGAATAAGGGGTAATGAAAAAATCTCTTGGGACTCAGGTTAAGAGCTGCTCCACCATAGCTTATAAGAAACCTCCCTACTAGGGTCTTTCTTTCATTCCCTATTCACACAAATAAGGGAGTGTACCCTAAAGCGCTATAATCAACACAAAAGCAGATAACCTGACATTGAAACATAGACACTAAATACACAAGGACCTAATTAACTAAAAACAGGCGGGATAAAGACAAAGGCAGGAAGTAAAACAAAAATGATGTTGGGAGAGTTGCTTTCAAAATAAAACAGGAAGCAGACTGAACAGAAACCAAAGACCATGACGGTATGAAGCTGATTCAGACTTTGTGCTTCCTGCAGGGTGGACCATGGTGGACTGCACAGACTGAGACCTGGTATCAAGAAGTGTAAGTGTGTCTCAAGTCTGATTAAAGAGAACTCTTCTAGATGTTTACATCGTCATGACTGAAGTACGATGAAGAATTCCTCCAGAGATTCAATCAGGATGTAGACATGTATTTGGAAAGATGTTAGAATTCATTCAATCAATTTAAAATCCAAAATCCACACACCAAGTGTGGATCTCATTTGTGTTCGTGGATATTGACAGTGATTTGCAGTCAGGTCAGTTTGAATGATGAAGTTGTATAAATATGAAGCAGATGATAACCTGCTGTTTTGTGTCTCGTTCTCTCCATCAGATGTCTGTGAACTGGAAGTGGACACAAACACAATGAGCAGAAACCTCAAACTGTATGACGACAAGAGGAAGGTGACATGGGTGTCAGAGAAACAGTCGTATCCTGATCATCCAGACAGATTTGTTGACTTGTGTCATCAGCTGCTGTGTAGAACTGGTCTGACTGGTCGCTGTTACTGGGAGGTGAAGTGGAGAGGACAGGTTCATATAGCAGTGTGTTACAGAGAAATCCTCACCAGGGGACCGAACGGTGTTGGCTATGTGTTTGGAGAAGATCGTCAGTCCTGGAGCTTGTGGTGCTATGATGGTGGTTACTCTGTGAAGCACCGTAACAGAGAAACACACATCACCTCCTCCTCCTCCTCCTCCTCCTCCTCCTCCTCTGGTAGAGTAGCAGTGTATGTGGACTGTCCTGCTGGCTCTCTGTCCTTCTACAGAGTCTCCTCTGACACACTGATCCACATCCACACCTTCAACACCACATTCACTAAACCTCTTTATCCTGGCTTTAGGTGTAAGGTTTTTGGTTCCTCAGTGTCTCTGTATCCTCTTCAGGTCTGAGAGTCTCTCCTGAGGACAGAAACGCTGCTGCTGAAATCAAAGTTTAATTTGCTTGTCAACATTTTAAGATGTGTTATGAACTCTTTTTTTGTCATTTCTTTAATATTTCTAAATATACTTTCATATATTTAACTTATGGAGACAAACGGGTTCCTAAAACAATCATCATATTTCCAATGTCTCTAAATGCTGTTAAACAAATCTAAACCTCTTATATTGAGGCTCGACGTTTGTTCATTTCATCACTTCCTGTCACAGTTTGTTCTATTCCCTGATGGTCTCACACATCCACACACATGCTTCCACTTCCCATATCTGCTCTGCAGTCTTCAACTCAACGTCAACTCTTCACTTGCATGTCTTTGTCTCATTGGTCTCTCACTACATATACCGGTCCACTTCCTTTGTTCTCTGTCAGAGCAGAATAATTTGACACGTTTACATTACATTCCTACGAAGCTGTTTAGATGGGTAATAAAAATGAACATTCCACTTATAAACCTGTGCACATGCAGCCGTGTATAAACTGATAACCCTAACCTCTGGTGGACTGTTGGACCATGTGACCACAGCCTCCTTTCATTCCTTCAACCACCTTCTTGAGAAGCGATGCATTGCCATATTTGTTCGTGGGTTCTCCTTCTGACCAGAAATGTGAGCTTTTCTTTTGGGTATTCATCTCTGCAGACTGTTGGTCGTTGGTTTGTGTACAACTACTGCACATCACAAAGAGCTGAACGTAAACAGGAAAGAGGCAGCGTGTCACAAACTGCAGTAAAAACCCTGTTAAGATGTATATTCTGAATGAGCTATATTCATGTCCAAAGAATACTTCTTAATATATGTCTTAATCTGAAAATGCTCCATTTGGAATAAGACCTAATTCAGAATATTCATCCGGAATATGCTGTTTAAATTACCCATATCAGATTCTGAATATTGTCATATTCTGAATATTAGTAGAATATTAGTGTGCATGTAAACATAGTCATTGCTATGCAGTTCCTTGTTACCTGTCTGCTACCTGTCTGCTAGACCCACTGCCATTTGGACTCTTGATCACTGTGAGTGTTTTGTTAATAAATCACTGAGTTAATTCTGCTGCTTCCTCATTTGTCTGCATTTGAGTCCAATCCCTGTTTCCCTGAATCATAAATGGTGACACGTCCATCATATCTGTCATCAGTTGACCTCTCTGTAGTTTCAGGACATTCAACATCCACAGCTTTGAGTTCTGCAGCAGCTGACCAACGACTGAAGATGTTGTTACTTGCTGATTCTCCACAACCAGCACAGAAGTCCCATCATCAAGTCAACACTCAGGTTCTGATCCAGCCTAAACCCACAGAAATATAGGAAATGACCATTATCTCTTGACGACACATTACGTGATGACAAACGTACCGGTAGAATTATTTGCTGCTACCTCTGGAACAAATGAATGGTAGTTTTAGAAAGAAGACATCATTGTTTGGGCTCAAATAAACCTACATGTGTTACGGTACTTTTTACAGACCTAGGTAATTGAAGATATATCTCAATGTTGACTTGATTCATACAAACAGCAGTCTCCTTGGTGAAAGTCCCGTGTTTGTCACACCCATCCACCCTGACCTACTCACTGCATGGACTTTGATAAAATATATTTGAACCTGGAAATTTATGTGTCCACCACCAAAAATAGATCCTCGTTGACTTTCCATTGGCATTGTTTCCGTTCCACCACCCCATAATGCCCTATGAACTGGTGTGGAGTGTCTACTGGACCACAGAGACTAGAGGAAGGCTGGATGTTCTCTACTGCTGTAGAGGCTAAACACCAACACGGCCTCCTGAGCCTCCACACAGCTACCTGACACCTTTCAACCTGGGCAACTCTGGAAAAGGAGAACTTTTAGACTCCATTCAGGAGTTCAGTTCCAGATCCAGTGCTGTGTGTAGAGGTGAGACCGACTAAATGTAGTCTGTGTCGGACCAGTACTTTCACCAGATGTGACCCATTCAGAGCCCGAGATGTCACATGTCACTTCTATGAAACTAGTTTCCACAGCAGCAGGCCTATCCCTGTGTGATACATCAGACTTTGATCTGTTCTTGGACTAAGAGGTTCTACAGGAAGACCACTAGGTGGCTCTGTTTGCCTTCCTACATAATAGGCCTTGGCAGAGTGGAAGACACATTGTTTCAAAGAACCGATCATCATTTATTTAACAAAGAACCTGAATTATCCATCCATCCAGTATGTTTCCTCTTATCCGTGGTATTCCATGCGTCCGCCTCCTCAGTAACAGTGTCCAGATCTTCCAGGGGGACCCCGAGGCGTTCCCAGACCAGATGTGTTCTGGGTCTACCTCGGAACGTCTTACCAGTTGTAAGTGCTTGGAAACCCTCTAAAGGGAGGCATCCAGAGGAATACTGGTCTGTTATGTTGAACCACCACCTTAGCCGGTCCATGCAGACCTGAAGGATCAGCGGCTCTCCTCTGAGCTCCTCACCCTCTCTCTGAGGCTGAGCACAGACTCACTACGAGGGAAGCTCATTTCTTCCACTTGAATCCTCAGTCTCGTTCTTTTGTTCACTACCCGAAGCTCATGACCAAAGGTGAAGGGCTGAACGTAGATGGACTTGTAAATCCAGAGCGTTACCTTCTGGTTCAGCTCCCTCTTCACCACAACACTTCAGTAAAACACCTTCATCACTGCTGACGCCGCCACGATCCGTCTGTTCATCTCATGTCCATCTCTTTCTTTGTCTTACCCTCACTGGTGAACAAAACAACGAGGTACCTGAGCTCGCTTGGGGCAGTGACTCACTACCAACCAGGACGGAGCAATTCAGCATCTTCCGGCAGAGAACCACGACCTCAGACTTGGAGGTTCTGACTCTCATCCTCACCACTTCACACTCAGACCGCCCCACAGAGTCCTGAAGGGTCACTGAATTATTTGCATTAAAAAAAACAGTTTGCAAACAAACCGAGGAGGGGAGAGAGAGAGAGAGAGAGAGAGAGTAAGAGAGCCCAGCAGGCCCAGGTGTTACCAGAAAAAAACTGATGACCAACCTGTCAACCAAACAGAGAGACCAATAAATGATAAGAACACTGCTGAACAGGTAACAGCAGGGGGCGCCACATCATATCAATGATTCTCTGCAGCCTGTAGAGGCAGATGGTTCATGTCAAACAGACCATAAAGCATCCCCTGCTTTATGGTCTGTTTGACTCTAAATGGAGCATCATTTACTAAATGAACATCATGCTGTATTGAAGAAGACTTGAAACTAGAGATTGAGACCATAAACTCATGTTTACAATGTTTACTGAGGGAATAAATCAAGAGAGAAGTAGAGTCATTTTCTCATAGACTTCTATACAACCAGAGGAGTCGCCCCCTGGTGGACAGGAGAGAGAATGCAGCTCTTTTGACTTCACTTTTTAGGGACAGATGTCACTTTGATTAGGCCAACAAGTGATTTCCTCGTCTCCTCCTTTATCACTCTTTTCTTACATCATCATTCGGACGGTGATCAGAGTCTCCATTAACCCTCAGCTGCTCCAGCAGCAGAGCAATAATCCTGACTGTTTATAATCTGAATCATAAAACAATCGTTATTGTGTGTGTGTGTGTGTGTGTGTGTGTGTGTGTGTGTGTGTGTGTGTGTGTGTGTGTGTGTGTGTGTGTGTGTGTGTGTGTGTGTGTGTGTGCTGGATTACAGTGGAGTATCACTTTAATCCTGCATCTTTTGTAATGATTCACAGTCGAATGTTCAATCACATTTATTTAAAATGAAATTCAGCCATCAGATAACAACATGAAAGAGGACAGATAATCGACAGACCAGGATTATTCATTAAACTTTATTGTCATTTGACTAGCAAATATTGAAACGCCTTGACTTCTGTCTGTTGTCTTAGTTTCTTCTCTAATGTCTTCATGTCTTCGTCTCTTATCTTCTCTGCTCTCTTTGTCTCTTCCTCTCTGATGTCTTTTTTCTCTTCTTCTCTGATGTCTTCATCTCTTCTTCTCTGATGTCTTTGTCTCTTTTTCTCTGATATGAGATACAGAAGAATAAAAGTTGACTGATATAAAATCAGTCCCATGTCTGTCCTCTCTGTCGTCATGACAATAGATCTGCTCATCTCATTTTTCATTAATGCAGCTTTACTTTAATGTATCACCAAATGACAATGTCTCTGTCTTTCGTCTGTGTGTCGTCCTAAAGTAGATTTACATCCAATCACCATTTATTAAATCTCCATCCATTAAAGACCGCCCACCCCGTCCTAAACAGCGTCCACTAATCCTTCTTACAGAGGGGGAGAGGACGGGGTCTCCACTGTCACATCCCACCACTGAAGGCTGGATCACGGAGGACCACAGGGAAGAGACAGGAGACAGGAGACAGGAGACAGGAGACAGGAGACAGGAGGCAGGAGACAGGAGACAGGAGACAGGAAGTAGGAGAAAGGACACAGGACACAGGACATAGGAGACAGGAGGCAGGAGACAGGAGACAGGAGGCAGGAGACAGGAGGCAGGAGGTAGGAGAAAGGAGAAAGGAGACAGGACACAGGACACAGGACACAGGAGACAGGAGGCAGGAGACAGGAGGCAGGAGGCAGGAGACAGGAGACAGGAGGTAGGAGACAGGAGACAGGAGACAGGAGGCAGGAGGCAGGAGACAGGAGACAGGAGACAGGAGGAGACAGGAGACAGGAGGCAGGAGACAGGAGACAGGAGACAGGAGACAGGAGACAGGAGACAGGAGACAGGAGACAGGAGGTAGGAGACAGGAGACAGGAGACAGGAGGCAGGAGACAGGAGACAGGAGACAGGAGGCAGGAGACAGGAGGAGACAGGAGGCAGGACACAGGAGGCAGGAGACAGGAGACAGGAGGCAGCTGAGGACGGTGGTGAGGAGAGACAGGAGGATGAACGAGGAGGACGGCTGAACTTTACCAACATGGACGGCAGAGGGAGGAGAGGGACTAACGGATCGTTCAAACGGTCGTCCATCAAACGCAGCGCGTCCTCCGGATCTCAGAAGGTAGGACGGATTCAAACCCACAACTTTATTCAGATACTAACAGAGACAGAGGGTCTCCACGTGTCTCAGATGTGACAACACATTCCAGATGTTGAAAAGGTCTTTTAAGACACATCTGTACGGTTCCTCCTCCCTCAGTGATCTGAAGGAGGAGGAAGAGGAAGTTAAACTTTCTGTCCACAATAACGTCTTCAAAATGATAGTATGTTTTTATGATATTACTCTAAACTGTCACAGTCCAACACTGCTGCGTCTCCATTCCTCCTTTTCTCCTCCACTTCCTCTTACTTATCCTCCTCCTCTTCTTCCTATTCTTCCTCCTCCTCCCCTCCTCTTCTTCCTCTTTCTCCTCTAACCTCCTACTTTCCTCCTCCCTCCCTTCCTCTTCCTCCCACTGCGTCTTCCTCTTTCTCCTCCTCCCTTACTTCTTTTCTTCTCCTCCTCCCCCTCCTCCTCCCCCTCCTCCTCCTCAGATCATGTGATCAGTTCAGGGTTAACTGACTTCATGTGATTTTGCTCCACAAACACAATCAGCTGTTTTCAGACCAACATGTGACTGAATCAGCTTCTCTCTGAAACGCTCTCAGAACGTTTCTCTCTCTGCTCTATGATTATTAGTAAAGTAACTCCTTCAAAGGTTTATAAAACATCCTCTGATATTATTATTATATTATTAATGAACACAAATCAATAATATATATAAAATATATAACTGAACACGTATGTATTTATAAAGTAATCTCTATTGTTTTAATGAATAAATACAGTTTTGATGATGGTTTGACAGAAGTACTCAATCAATAAGCTTTCAATCAACATAATTACATACACATTCATGAGTGGTGAGTAAGGTACCTGGTCAGGCTGGTCTCATCCACCATTCGTAGCTATTCCTGCAAAAAATAATGTCCCGTAATTCGTAGCTGTCCCATAAAAGCAATATGTCTGCTTTACACATTGTAATGAACCGGGAAGTATAAAAACCCACACAGGGCTGGTGAGAGAAGAGCTGGATGGGTCCATCAGAAAACCGTTGTTTGTTCCTCAAGTGAAACAAGAAGTCAATGTTGATTTATTTGTTACGTAACTTCTGTACTTCAGTAACGACACCAGTTATTTTAAGGAAAACCAACATATTTACCTAAACCTAACAAATTAGATTTGTTGTCTAAACCTAACTAAGTAGTTTTATTTTTTATATATATATGTTTTTAACTCAGTCATTGTTAACGTCATGAGGAAAACATTAACATTACCAAGAGCTTCGCACAGTGAGGCTCGTTACCAACGTAAAGTTAGCTTGTCAGCTATAGTTAGTTAGCCAGTACATTTCATCCAGTATTTTCATGGCATTCGACATGTTATGACGTTTTAATGTCAACGTCACTAGATGCTGCAAATTCAAAGTAAAAGCCTCCATTATTGTACCAAACTGACATAAATCACGAGCTGACACTGCTACATCCTACATACCAAGTTTATACAAGGTGAAAAACTCCAGTTCTGAATAGTGAAGTCAAAGCTTCATGTCTTAAAGCTGCATTCTCTCTGCTGTCCACCAGGGGGCGACTCCTCTGGTTGTATAGAAGTCTATGAGAAAATGACTCTACTTCTCTCTTGATTTATTCCCTCAGTAAACATTGTAAACATGAGTTTATGGTCTCAATCTCTAGTTTCAAGTCTTCTTCAATACAGCATGATGTTCATTTAGTAAATGATGCTCCATTTAGAGTCAAACAGACCATAAAGCAGGGGATGCTTTAGGGCGGGGCTACACACTGATTGACAGGTCCACACCAGAGACGTATACGGCGTCTCTACTGTTACATGGAGGATGCATTCAATTGGGACAAAACTACTTCCTCATAACATGGCACCTTGACCTTTGACCCTCTTGTTCATGTATCCGCTCTGCAAAGGATTGTTGGTCCGAATAACCAGAAAAACATGCTGGCTTGCATCTTGCAGAATAGGACAGCATGCAGAAAGACATCCTGGTACTTTTGGCATCCTGTACCAGACATATGTATTGGGACATACTGAGTCCGTCTCTTGCGTACTAAATATTCTGGTTGAATTGGTTTTCTGTCTCATCCTCTCTGATTGGTTCAGGAGCTGCAGGTCAACTTCCTGTCTCTGTTAAAAAACAAAAGTCTGTGATGTAACGGCTCATTATGCAAACAAGTAGTTCCTCTGAACAATGTTGATCTCTGTTAAAACCCTGATAATCCTGCTGGCTTCACTCTCCCTCTCTGTTCATTGTTGAGTCTCAGCTTCTTTCATTCAGCAGCTCATTGATGAAGAAACACCCTTCAGGTTTACATGATGTGGATCAAATACTTTACTTATTTAATATGTGAGATCTTCTACTGGTGCTTGGAAGTTATTATTCTTGTGTTTTATCACCATATTTATTACATTATCACTCTACAGACTCATATTGATCACCTGCATCAGAAACATCACATCAAATGGTTTGTCTGGAAAACTTTGTCAGATGTAAATTTGATGTGATCGTGTCTCTCTGAACACCAAAAAAGTGAAAAGCATGTTTTCTTCAAACAATCGCCAAGTCTACGGCGTTTACCACATTCAGAAGCTTCATTCTCGTCATATTTTTATCTTTACGGCTTTCCTCAAACGCATTATGTGTGACGAACGCTTCTGTCAGACACAGCAGCTAAAAGTGAAGCTTAAAATTGTAATAAAACATCAAAAACATTTTATTCCACGTCTCATTTAAAATCTCACCACAAATAAACCGTTTACTTTAAACAGATTCTGTATTCTATGAAGCCATGATTGATTCATCTGAGACCAACAGTCTGAGACCAACAGTCATGTGACAAAAAAATCTGAAACCTTGACTGAACTTCAGGCTGCTGAACAGCAGAGAGGAGAGGAGAGAGAGGAGAGAGAGGAGAGGGAGAGGAGAGGAGAGGAGAGAGAGAGGAGAGAGAGAGAGAGAGAGGAGAGGAGAGAGAGGAGAGAGAGAGAGGGAGAGGGAGAGAGGGAGAGAGAGAGAGGAGAGAGGAGAGGAGAGGAGAGAGAGAGGAGAGGCTGGAAGTAGAGGATGTAAAGATAATTGAAACACCTCTCTGTTTTCCTTCCGGTTGGTCGGACAAAAGCAAACATTTGAAAAATTTAAATTGGACTGAGATGGAGATGATTTATTATTTCTTTCATTTTAGAAATAAAATGATGTAATTGTCATATAAAACAACAGTTAAAACATTTGTAACGTTCAGATTAAACTCAGTCAGAACTGCTTCTGACAAAACACTAAATAGATCCAATAATGTTATTTTCAGAATTACAGAGAATTCACTCAAACAACATTTCCAAAATATACAGAAAATATATCTAAACAGTCAAATTCTTTGATAAAATGTTTGGGATACTTTTATATTATTCTGGACTCTTCAGTATCTCTAACATCCTGATCTGATGGTGGTGATGGATCTCTTATGTGGTGAACTCAACAAATGTGGAGAGAAGAACCAGATCCAAACTGGACTGAAGAAGACTCCCTACTGTTAAACCTCTGGAGGAAGGATCAGCTGGAGGTTTGTAGGGATTTCTCAAAGCTCGACGGGTCATGAGACTCCCTGAAGGATTACCTCGGACCGGAGTCATGGGACCGGCTGCAACAAAGAGCCCTGCTGCCTCACATGCTCGTCATATGAACCCGCTCAGCTGCATAAAGTCAACTCCTTTCTCATCTCCTGAGCTGCACCCGAGCTGCAGACTGAGCTGAGTCCTGGTCCTCAGAGAGCAGCCGAGTCCTTCACAGAGCTGCTGGTCCTTCAGAGCTGCTGGTCCTTCAGAACTGCTGGTCCTTCAGAGCTTCAGGTCCTCGAGTCCTTCACAGAGCTGCTGTCCTTCAGAGCTGCTGGTCCTCAGTCTGGAACAGACGGACTCTCCCAGACGGACTCTCCCTGCTGCAGGACGACCTCTCCAACACATATTTCTGATTCTCCTCCTGCTGCTTGTTCGGAAGATGAAACATCTCACAGGTTTGTTGCGGTTTTCAGAATAAAACTGGAGAGAAACTTTAAAGAAAACACAAATACAGAAAAGAAATTATGTGTGAGTGATAAAGATCTAAAATAGCCATAAAAAAGACTAAAACATCAGCTAGTTTTGATGCGCTGGTGGAAAAATCTTCATCTTCTTTTTTTCTGTAGGAATTGATATGTTAAATCACCAAAGCCAAAGTCAATGTGATTCATTTATGTGGGTTTGTCTCCACGGTTCACCTTCGTCTCATTGAAATGAAAGTGTTTTGCTGCAAAGTGTCTCACATTTTAGGAAATACGTCTTCTCTTCTGTCCCGTCATCTCTCTCTCATTTTAATAAATGATCCTACCTAACAGTCATACATCCGTTACGTTAACGTCCACACCGTCCGGTAACGGCTGACTTTTTCACTCCCGTGACCCAAAGACACCTGAACACCGACGCACAGAGTCATCGGTCTGGATGGACTCAGGCTTAAAGGACTCTTCTGTGTGTTTTCTCTGCAGCAGCCGGATTAGGACGAGAGGATTAAAGAAATGGAAAGCTCCACTCTCACCAGCAATTAGCCAGATATATTCAGCCATAAGCAGTTAGTGGTGCCTTAATGCGGAGCTGCAGATTAATATAACCCCCCTCTGCTTTCACTGTCTGTTAAAGGATTTGCTCATTTTGTTGTAAACATCATTCTGAGATTTAAAGTCCGATCTACGTTTGGAAAGAGAATTTTTAAAACCTGTATTTTGCAAAATTCTACAGCCTGATATTTACGGGGTAACGTAAAAGTAAAACACTGAGCGGTTCATTCTGGAACCTAAAAGAAGAGACAACAAAAAGAACAGAACAAAAAGGAAGAATCAACTGATGATTATATCATGCTGTATTTTTGTTAATCTTTGGGATTACTTTTTTTAAATCATTAATATAGATAATTGAGTTTTTCATTTAGTATTCAGATGACACACAGAGAGTTTCATTGATTTTCTTATGATTGATAAATTGATATATTTCCCCATATTCATCCTGACAGATTTGGTATTTTTTGAAACCTTTGGATCTCAAAGATTCTGAGGCCGTCGATTAGTTTAATTTAATCCCAGACTTTATCGTTATGTCTTAATATTTATTTAACCGAGTAAATGTCAAACATTGAAGTGACTTTAGTCATTTCAGTTGACAGAGTTGCTGCTGTGTCTCTTTGTGAAACACCTTCGTGTGTCCTGATGTGTCCTTCCTGTTTGTGTTCAGACTCAGAGAGCGTGGATCGAGAGAACTTTCCAGAAGAGAGAATGTTTCCAGATAATTCCCAGCAAAGACCCCAGCAGGTACTGACACACATGTAGCTTCACATGGATCTGAGGACCTCACAAAGAAAGCATTGTTAGCGTGACTTCATATATCATAGCTTGTTTCCTGTCGGGTCCCTGCTGCCTCATTAAAGTGTTGTCTGTCTTCATCTTGTTGTTCAGGTGCAGTTGTGGTCTGCCGGTGACGCAGCACACCTCCGTCCCTCCGGGGGCCAAAGAGGAGGGGGCCCCTCTGGTCCAGCTGGAGGTCCAACCCGCAGAGAGATGGAGCCCCCCGAAACACACCCAGACCTCGTCCACCGACGCCTACGGAGTCATCGAGTTCCAGGGAGGAGGACACGTCAACAAGGCCATGGTGCTTGAATTGTTCAATAGCACTGGAATTACTGTTGATTAGATTTCATTTCAATATATTTAAAAATGATTAAGCATCAACATTTTACATTTTTAATAATTCATTTTTTTTTTTTATTGTTTATTTTTATTTTTAACTTTTTTAACTTTTTTTTTTTTATTATAATCATTTTATATAATCAAATTTAACATTTTAAATGTAAAAATGCAAACAAATTAAAATATTTTATATTCTGGATTTATTTTATTATATTAAAAATAATATTAATAATTATTACATCAAATCAAATAAATGTGTGTTATAATTCAATATTAACATAACATATAGTATTGAAACATATTAATTAACATTTAATTTTCAATGTTAAATATTATACATTTTATATTTCATTTTTTATATTTATATATTTATGTATAAGAGTTTAATATTTTGATATAATTTGATGTTTCTGCTGCTTCCCCATCGGATCAATAACAACAATTCCTCCTCCTCCTCCTCCTCCTCCTCCTCCTCCTCCTCCTCCTCCTCCTCCTCCTCCTCCTCCTCCTCCTCCTCCTCCTCCTCTCCTCCTCCTCCTGTACTCCTGCAGTACATCCGGGTCTCCTATGACTCTAAACCGGACCACCTGCTCCACCTGATGGTGAAGGAGTGGCAGCTGGAGCTCCCCGCGCTGCTCATCTCTGTCCACGGAGGCCTGCAGAACTTCGACCTGCCCCCCAAACTGAAGCAGGTCTTTGGGAAAGGACTGATCAAAGCGGCAGTGACCACCGGAGCCTGGATCTTCACCGGAGGAGTCAGCACTGGTACCAGACCAGTCACATACTGGTTTTATTACTTAATGTTTACGGATGGATCAAATGAAATGTCACATGATGAGCTGCAGAGCTGTTTGTTGGTATTTGTAACATCATGAATGTGTGCAGCTTTATAAATGATGGATGTTTGTGAGGTGATCACATGACAACCAGACCTCCTCCTCTGACTGGATCCTGACCTCCTGGTGTTTCAGGAGTGATCCGCCACGTTGGAGACGCCCTCAAAGATCATTCGTCAAAGTCCAGAGGGAAAGTCTGGGCCATCGGCATCGCACCGTGGGGCATCGTGGAGAACAAAGAGGATCTGATCGGGAGAGACGTAAGATGAACCAGATGAAACCAGACCAGAACCAGAACAAACCAGACTCAATCAGACCAGAACCAGACGGGAACCAGACGGGAACCAGACTCAATCAGACCAGAACCAGACCAAACCAGAGTAAACCAGAATCTGACTCAACCAGCCCTAAAAAGACCAAATAATACTCAATCAGACCAGAACCAGACCAGAACCAGACTCAATCAGACCAGAACCAGACTCAATCAGACCTAAACAGACCAAACCAGAGTAAACCAGAACCAGAACCAGAACCAGACCCAGACCAGACCAACCAGACCAGAACCAGAACCAGACCCAGACCAGAACCAGACCCAGACCAGAACCAGACCCAGACCAGAACCAGACCAGAATCTGACTCAACCAGACCTAAAAAAACGAAATAATACTCAATCAGACCAGATCCAGATGAACCAGAACGAAATGGACCAAATCTGAGTTAATCAGACCAGAACCAGACTGAAAATAAAAAAGATGCTTGTTTTTAAACATTTTCAGTTAAAACACGCTTCAGTTGGCAGCTGTGGCGGCTCCGATTCCGTCAGCACAAACCTCAGCTCCAGGATCCGGTCTAGGATCAGACCCTGGTGCTCGGGTTTCTACTGGCTGAATTCAACTGCTAACTTAAGGTCCGACTCACAGAGCTGCTCACACTCTACTCCTGTCCAGTCTTCCAGCAGAGGAAGACTGGACTAGACTTTCAAAATATAATTCATTTTTCTTGTTTTTGCCACATTGGATTTCTTCCAATTGACAAACTGTCAATAGATCCTGCATGTTTTATTGACTCTACTTCCTGGTCCTCTTTTGTTGGACTGAGGACAGACTGGACTCTTCAGTGACTCACTATCGCCCCTCCTGGTTACGAGGTCCACATCTGGTCCCTATTGGTTAATACATCATCACTCACCTTTCCTGACTTGAGACTAATTTGTGACTCCTCCCACCTCTTAAATGGACCAATCACGTCGTGTGTGTTCCAGGTGACTCGGCCCTATCAGACCATGTCCAACCCGCTCAGCAAGCTGTCGGTCCTGAACAACAGCCACTCCCACTTCATCCTGTCCGACAACGGGACCACCGGGAAGTACGGTGCCGAGGTCCGACTCCGCCGGCAGCTGGAGAAACACATCGCTCTGCAGAAGATCAACACACGTGAGTGACTCGCACCTGTGACACCATGTGACCTGTTTAAAGGGCCAAGTCACTCAAACAACTGCAAATGTGGATTTAATTGAGGATTTCTTCCTTATAAAAACTCCAATGTGGCCGTCGCCATCTTGGTTTTTTGCAACCAGAAGTATTCTTTTTTAAAAGCTGGCTCCTACATTACCCAAAATGCTCTGACAGTTAGATCGTGGTGTGTTAAGCTAGTAGCAGCTAACGTAGCCTGCAGCAGAGATGAGCAGAATATTTACTTTCCCTGGCCACCTGTCGGCCAATCAGGTGCTTCGTCTTTCTCTCATTAGCTTCATGTCTTTAGAAAAAACTTTTATGACTCCTGGTGGAAACATAAGACACTCTTTGAAGACCACACCTGGTTCCTCATCCTCAGTCCCATCTGCTGTGTCCATGTAACCAATCGTGACCAATCATGTGACCAATCATGTGACCTGTGGGTTTCCCTTTGTCATCCTATGCCTGGAGATGTCTGTAAGGCAGGGACAGCAAAGGGAGGCTCAGCCGTCACTCACTTCAACCAGGAGAACCACAGTGCTAACCAGAGACACTAAAGACAGACCAGAGACACCAGAAACACTAAAGACAGTAGAGACACTAGAGACACTAGAGACAGACTAGAGACACTAGAGACAGACTAGAGACACTAGAGACACCAGAGACAGACTAGAGACACTAGAGACAGACTAGAGACACTAGAGACAGACTAGAGACACTAGAGACAGACTAGAGACATGAAAGACACCAGAGGCACTAGAGACACTAGAGACATGAAAGACACCAGAGGCACTAGAGACACTAGAGACACTAGAGACAGACTAGAGACATGAAATACACCAGAGACACTAGAGACACTAGAGACAGACTAGAGACACTAGAGACACTAGAGACAGACTAGAGACATGAAAGACACCAGAGACACCAGAGGCACTAGAGACACTAGAGACACTAGAAAAACTAGAGACCAGAGACAATAAGTAGACCAGAAACAGACCAGAGACACTAGAGACAGACCAGAGACACAAACACCAGCATCACTTTATTGTTTAGTTGTTTGTGTGCTCCTTTGTGGAAAATGTGTTTTGTAGGCGTTGTTGTTGTTGTTGTTGTTGTTGTTGTTGTTGTTGTTGTTGTTGTTGTTGTTGTTGTTGTTGTTGTTGTTTGTTGTTGTCGCCGTAGCGGTCCATGCATCGTCTCCCCGTTACCATCCCTGAGTGTGTGTCCTGTCCTCAGGTCTGGGTCAGGGCGTCCCCGTGGTGTGTCTGATCCTGGAGGGCGGTCCTAATGTCATCTCCATCGTTCTGGAGAGTCTGAAGGAGGAGCCTCCCGTCCCCGTGGTCGTCTGTGACGGCAGCGGACGAGCCTCCGACATCATTTCCTTCGCACACCGGTACTGCGGGGAAGACGGGTGAGCGACTCTCGTAGACCTCAGTCCGGCTTCATGATGAAGGCTGCAAGACCAACTCTGGTCTTCTGCAGCTGAATGTCTCAGATTCTGGACTCGTTGAAGACATGTTGAGATGTTTCATTTCTAAAAGTCAGGCTGCGTCTCTTTCATTTCCCTGGTTGGACACCTGACTTCTTCCTGGTCACCTGACCCTCTGGTGTTTCTCCCGCTCAGGTTGCTGAGCGACAGCGTCAAAGACCAGCTGCTGGTCACCATCCAGAAAACCTTCAACTACAGCCGCAGCCAGGCGCAGCAGATCTTCCTCATGGTGATGGAGTGCATGAAGAAGAGAGCTCTGGTAGGTCGGTCTCAAACCAACGTTTTCATTCCAATCCATCTTCCATCAGTGAAACAATAAAGCTGCTGTGTTCATCCATCTCTTGTCCTGTGATTCATCCTCATTCACCAACCGGGTTTATATATTACTGTGATGTTTTCCACTGATGTGATGACAAACGTAATCTCTGCCTGGATTATGTTCAGAGGAAGCGTTCGTTTGACGGAATGTAGCGACATGTTGATGTCAGATGTCAAAGGTCAGAGGTCGGGGAGGATGGAGGGTGTGATCAACTCTAGAGCAGGAGGAGGTCTGTTGAGTGAAGCCAAAGCTTCATGTGTTAAAGCTGCATTCTCTCTGCTGTCCACCAGGGGGCGACTCCTCTGGTTGTATAGAAGTCTATGAGAAAATGACTCTACTTCTCTCTTGATTTATTCCCTCAGTAAACATTGTAAACATGAGTTTATGGTCTCAATCTCTAGTTTCAAGTCTTCTTCAATACAGCATGATGTTCATTTAGTAAATGATGCTCCATTTAGAGTCAAACAGACCATAAAGCAGGGGATGCTTTAGGGCGGGGCTATATTATATAGCCCCGATATTTTTATTTATTAATGCTTTTAATTATTCAAACAATAATTTAATGTAAAATAATGTCATTTATATTTAGTATTTATACATATTTATTAAGGTGCTGTCTGTGTATTACATTATTTTAATTAATTATTTATTATTAAAGACTGACTTCCAGTAGTACTGAGTTAACTTTGTTTAAACTGGTTTGACTGGTTACAGACCTGCTGTGAAACATGGATCCCAACAACAGACCTCCTATGCTCACGTATCAGTGCACGCTATGAATCCTGGGTAACGTGGTTCTGAGCCCGTATAAACCCAGCAGCCGGGTGGACCTGCTGTGACTGTGACATTAACATAAGGACCAACATGTTACCTTTGACCCCAACATCTACGCCTCTTAATGGAGATTGTTCTCTGTGATCCTTTGCCCTCTTTTATTTAATCCCACAATCCTTTGCTTCGTCCTGAGCTCAGCCGCGGCGTGAATTCACATAAATCACATTCACTTAAAACGATTAAAATGCTGCAGGTTACAGATGTTTCTGCACAGATCTGAGGTCTGTGTAAGTCACTGGTCAGAAGGTTTCTATCAGCGAACTGGTGTGGTCTCTGTCCTCGTTTTAGACCGTTTACTGCAGCGTGGGGGTCTCAGTGTCTCAGTGTCTCTGTGTCTCTGTGTCTCTTTGTCTCTGTGTCTCTGTGTCTCTTTGTCTCAGTGTATCTGTGTCTCTGTGTCTCTTTGTCTCTGTGTCTCTCTGTCTCAGTGTATCTGTGTATCTGTGTCTCTTTCGATATATTGTCCCAAATAAAAGTCTGTCAACATTTAAAGACATTGATGTCCTCATTTGTCTCTGAGAGACACAAACATCAGAAGATTAGTTCCTCTTTAACTCTTCTTCAGCGTCCCTTTAATTCAGCCTGAAGCTCAAGAGTCACATGAGCTTTACTAGTGTGTACATCAGTGTGTGTACATCAGTGTGTGTACATCAGTGTGTAGATCACAGTGTTGTGTGTTGTGTGTGTAGATCACAGTGTTCAGGATGGGCTCAGAGGGACAGCAGGACATTGAGATGTCCATCCTGACAGCTCTGCTCAAAGGTAACACACCGACATTCCTCCAGTCTTACACACACACACACACACACACACACACACACACACACACACACACACACACACACACACACACACACACACACACACACACACACACATGATTCCCTGTTGATGTGGTTTCAGGTACCAATGCGTCGGCGTCGGACCAGCTCAGCCTGGCTCTGGCCTGGAACAGAGTGGACATCGCTCGCAGTCAGATCTTCGTCTACGGTCTCCACTGGCCTGTGAGTTCAGACGCTCGTAGATATATTTAATCTGTAGAATATCATCTTTATCCATCTGTCTTTGTGTTGATGCTGCTGGAGGGGAAACTGGTCCAAACCGGTCTCCTCAAAACGACCATCAACTTTTTAGGAAATGTAAAAGGTTGTCTGGATTATTGTCATCTTTAACAGCTGAAGATGTAACGTTCATGTACCACACAGAGCATGGGATGTTTGGACTTTGTCTGCAGGTCCACATCCTGTATCTATATGTGTCACTAGAGCAACAATCAAAGGACTTAATAAGTACTTTTGGTAGTTTTCATGAATGAGTTTTTCATGAAGTTTACTTTTTTTAGTATTTCTCCATAAAGACATCCATCTTTCCTGAACCTGACAGTAAATTACGTATTTTGTAATTGTAAAAAAATCCCATGATCCCACTTATATCGTCTGTTTGAGTCCCACAAATACCACAGCATTAAATGTGGATTCATCTGCTGCTGAAAATAGTCCCAGTAAAGACACTTTTTCCTCCTGTTTGTCTTATAAAAACATCTGATGTTTTAGTATTTTTTAATAATAAACTATAGCCTATGGGGGATAACCCATTGTCCCAAGAATTCAATTTCTCAGTCTCAGTACATTATAGTCACTAAATTTCCATAAAAAATGAATTAATCACATTTAGTGCACTAATGTTTAATCTCAAGATTCATACTTTTCACTTCAATATAGAGTTATAAATAGTGTAATTTGTTATATAAAAGTAGATAGTGATTCATTTAGACAGATGTTTTAATACCAGAGCTTCATCAGTGTCCATGCATGAAAAAATGTACGTAAATATCTGAACAAATAGCAAATATAAATGTGACCGAGGCATATAACGACTTCTCTCACCTCATGTCAAAGCTGAAAGAACAGAAGAAGGAGGAAGAAACCTTCCAGAAACCTCACAAAGTTCCCTCTCTCCATTATCAAACCATCTGTCCATCACTTTGTTCTTCTCTGTCACTTTATGCCGATGGTGTTTCTGCAGCCGGTGAGATCTTCAGCCTCCGACCGGCCGAAGAGTCCGGTGGCCCAGCGAGCTCCAGCATCAGGAGGAGGGAAAGGGAAAGCCCGGGGAAAGAAAGGAAAGGGAGGCAAAACCAAACCTGAACCACCTGAAGAGACCGACCCGAGGAAACTGGAGCTGCTCAGCTGGGTGAGACCATAAATAAAACTGATATGATGATCAATAAACTATAAACATCGTAACTCGTAAACCAAACAAAGAACCTCAACCGAAGTCATGATGATGATGATGGTGATGATGATGATGGTGATGATGATGATGATGATGGTGATGATGGTGATGATGATGATGATGATGATGATGATGATGATGATGATGATGATGATGATGATGATGGTGATGATGGTGATGATGATGGTGATGATGATGGTGATGATGATGATGATGATGGTGATGATGATGATGATGATGGTAATGATGATGATGATGATGGTGATGATGATGATGATGATGATGATGATGATGATGATGATGATGATGATGATGATGATGGTGATGGTGATGATGGTGATGATGATGGTGATGATGATGATGATGATGATGATGGTGATGGTGATGGTGATGATGATGATGATGGTGATGATGATGATGGTGATGATGATGATGATGGTGATGATGATGGTGATGATGTGATGATGATGATGATGATGATGATGGTGATGATGATGATGATGATGGTGATGATGATGATGATGGTGATGATGGTGATGGTGATGGTGATGATGATGATGATGATGATGGTGATGGATGATGATGATGATGATGATGATGGTGATGATGATGGTGATGATGATGATGGTGATGATGATGATGATGATGGTGATGATGATGATGATGATGATGATGATGATGATGATGATGATGGTGATGATGATGATGATGATGATGATGATGGTGATGGTGATGATGGTGATGATGATGATGGTGATGATGATGATGATGATGATGGTGGTGATGATGGTGATGATGATGATGATGATGATGATGATGATGATGATGGTGATGATGATGATGATGATGATGATGATGGTGATGATGATGATGATGATGATGATGATGATGATGATGATGATGATGATGGTGATGATGATGATGACGTTGCGACAGGTGAACTCTCTGGAACAGGCCATGATGGACGCTCTGGTGTTGGACCGGGTGGACTTTGTGAAGCTGCTGATCGAGAACGGAGTGAACATCCATCACTTCCTGACTATTCCTCGTCTGGAGGAGCTGTACAACACGGTGAGACTCACCTGAGGACAGCGTGTGGTATTCAGTGTCCTCAGAGGAAAACATCACCTGTAGTTAAACACTGGCAGCTGTCAGTGAGTTATTTCAGTCTAAATATGTGTACGGTCTAATGGTTTATTACATGTGAAACAGCATCTCATCTAATTCAAATATGGTAAAGGTGCTTTTCAAACTTTCTACATGAGAAAACAAACAAAAATGAATAAAATGAAATGCGTAGATGTAAAAAAATAAATGATATTCAGATTATATAACTAGAAAATAAATGTTCAGTATTTTTGCAGCGGATTTGTTTTTCTGACATTGTAGAGCAGCTTTGAAACAACATTTCCATCTTAAATTATACTAGAGTCAGATGTTCACAGCTGGAATCAGGATGTGGTTAGCCTAGCTTAGCATAAACCAGCCTAGCTTAGCATAAACCAGGGAGCTTTACATTTAATAAAAAGCTTATTTATATACGTGAGTATTTATTCTATTCACTTTATTGATAGTAAGCTGATCAGGATATGAAGGAAACTAAACCTCAACTTTGGGCCTCAAGTAGAAACGATCAGTCGATTTATTGATTAGTTATTAAACGTTGATATTTTGATACACAGAATGAAGACTGTGGATGTTGTCCTCTATTAGAAACAAATGAATATTAATCAGCTCCACCAAACAAAACTCAGTTAATTCATGTTTTAGTTGAATAATCTGCATATCTGCACCGTTCTTAAGCCTGAAGGGTCCAACCTACTCTACAATAACTCTGTATTATCTCACTCGATCATGAAGTTAATGTATGTGAAACATGAATATTATTTATTTAATTTGGGAACAGTTCATTGAAACAAATCGTTACGACTCATTATATATATTATATATATATATATATATACTCTTCTGGTTATGATTCTGAGTTATGAAACAAAAGCTTTCTACTTTAACCTCTATATTCTCATCTCGTGTTTATCGGCAGCTTAACATCCATCAGCGCTGCACTTCATCTTCTGTTACGTCACCACTGTCTCTAATCTCTCTCTGCTTCACTCCAAAAAGCTTTTAAAACAACATGCGAGTCACGTTATTGTCAAATTAAAGAGAAGCTGCTGCCGTCTGTGTGTCCTCAAACTTATTATATTATTTATCATTGTTTTCATGTTCTCACACTCTGCTAGTGAAACAAGTCCTATTAGAGGAACACATGTCTGTAATCACAGCCGCAGTTTAGTCACAGTTCACACAGTTATAATATCATGAGTTAAGCAGAATACTACTGAACTATAAACAGAGAGACTGAGCCATAATTCAATATATTTTATACACAATCAGAGGAGGAGTTTATTTTATTGGTAATGTTGTGTTTTATTGTTTTACATAATGAATCAAGGGAATTTGTAATAAAATGAAACTACAAGTTTGTTTTGATGTAATGACAATAGAACACAGTTCACTGCTTTATGAATACTTTAATCTATATATGTATATACAGTATATATATAAAGTATTAATAATAAGGTACAAGGGTTAAATCTTTCAGACTTGCAGTGATGAATCCAAAGTGAATTTCTACATAATCCACACGACACTTTTCAAAGCTGTGGTTTGTGTTGTTGTTGTTTACTTTTCATCAGTTTCCTGTTTGTGTTGTTGTTTACTTTTCATCAGTTTCCTGTTTGTGTTGTTGTTTACCTTTCATCAGTTTCCTGTTTGTGTTGTTGTTTCTCTCCTGTAGAAGTTGGGACCGACCAACACGCTGCACTTTGTGGTCAGAGACGTGAAAAAGGTGAGTTTTGTGTTTATTTAAACATATTTTAAAGTATTTTTTGAATACTGAGATTCCTCCAGAATAAATTTAACGTTTGTCATTAAAAGAAGAAGCTGATTTAAGAGTCAGTACTGCTCAATTGAGTTGTTTTATATATATATATATATATATATATATATATATATATATATATATAACAACTCCAAGTATAATCTTTTAAATTATATAAATAAATAATGTAACTCATTTTTATTGCAATATTAACAATGTAATCCAAGTTTACCCTGTTTTCTGTGATGTTATCTCTTTAAAAATAATGTTGTTCTTAATAATTATTAATTAAATACTTATTTGATCATTTCATTTGTGATTTATTTCAAATTTGTAAGAAGGTATCATTTATTTATTAAAATATATATATTTTTTTTCATCTCTTGTCTCGTTTCTTGTCTAAGCCAAAGCTTTGTGTTTCAGGGGAATCTCCCTCCAGACTACCAGATCACTCTGATTGATATCGGTCTGGTGCTGGAGCTCCTGATGGGTGGAGCTTACCGCTGCAAATACACCAGGAAGAGCTTCAGGACGCTGTACAACAACCTGTACGGCCTCAAGCGAGTGAGCAAACACTACTGAACCACAGGGTCATGTTAAAAACATACAGCTGCACATTCTAAAACTACAACGTCATTTTTAAAAGTGACACTCACTTTAAAAACTACAGAATCAAATTAAAAAACTACAGCTTCACGTTTAAAAACTACAGTCATTTAAAAAACTACAGCTTCACGTTTAAAAACTACAGTCATTTAAAAAACTACAGCGTCCACCTTGGTCACATTCACAAACTACCACACAAAATCACTTAAAAAAACTACAGATTCACCCTTAAGAACTACAGCCTCACATTCAAAATCTGTAGCGTCACTTTAAAAAATGACAGCATCAGGTTAAAAAACTTCTTATAAATCTGCCCCATCGAGCATCAATAGAGGATTTATTGAAGTTTATGAATATCATGACGCTCTAAAAGATTCCTGTAATAATGAATTTTCATATTTTCTCTTTCAGCCTAAAGCTCTGAAACTTCTTGGAATGGAGGTGAGTTCTTTATTTTATTCTGAATATTCCTGCTGAATCTCTGATATGTAAAGAATAGTTGATGGTGGACTGAGTGTTCTGGTATGTGGACTCATGTGGACTCATGACTCATGTGGACTCATGTGGACTCATGTGGACTCATGTGGACCGGTTCCTGCAGGACGACGAGCCGCGTACGAAGGGCAAAGGAAGGAAGAACAAGAAGAAGGAGGAGGAGGTGGACATCGACGTGGACGACCCCGAGGTCAGCCGGTTCCAGTACCCGTTCCACGAGCTGATGGTGTGGGCGGTGCTGATGAAGCGCCAGAAGATGGCGCTGTTCCTGTGGCAGCGGGGCGAGGAGGCCATGGCCAAAGCGCTGGTGGCCTGTAAGCTCTACAAGGCCATGGCCCACGAGTCGTCCCAGAGCGAGCTGGTGGACGACATCTACCAGGACCTGGAGAATAACTCCAAGTGAGTCCTGCAGAACCAGAGACCGGGTCCTGATCAGAACCACAGAGCCCGGATCAGATCTGTAGCAGATCCAGACCGGGATCATAAGACTCAACATAAAACATGAAAATCAAAGAAAAGAGAAATTAAACGCAGAAATAATCAGTTCTGTTTCAAAAGCAGCTTCTGCTGTAAATTAGAAACACACTTCATATGACTCGTGTTTATAATGCATCATAAACATACTTTTAATGTGTTAAAATCTGCTCATAGCTCTGTATATATATATATATATATATATATATATATATATATATATATATATATATATATATATATATATATATACAGAGCTATGAGCAAATATATATATAGTTATAGACATGCTGCTTTTTAATAATAATCATAGCATATTATAAAGCATCTTATAAAGATTTATAAGCTGACAAATCATAATTCTTCATAATATTTGGGATCATAATGTAGTTATAACTCCAATAGTTGTTATTGGTACATCGTAATTTGCATTAAAATCACTGTTATTATTATGTGATTATAAATTAATCTAAGTGGTCTTTGTTCGCTGTTAGTAAAGTGAAAATCTAAGAACAACAAAACTTTCTCAAATGAATTTTTACTTCACCTATAGCAAACAGTGACCACGTAGAGTAACTTATAATCACATTATAATGCATCATAACAGTGATTATTAATTATTATCTACATATTATAATGTATTAGGTATTTGGGAATTATAATAAACTATGACCCGTGAATGACCAGCGAGCATTAAGTATTAGGATACGTGACCTCATAAGTCGTTGTAAAACACTTTTTAATCTGTTATTATAATAATTCTATAGCAATATGAATATTTATGACTGCTTACAACTTTAATTATAGAGCTTTAAGTAGATTATAGCACATTATAAGTATTTTTATGACACATTATAGAGAGTGTTACCATAACATTTTATTTCCTCCCTGTGTGTAGTTGCTGTCATGTGACCATCAGCCAATCAGAATGAACCGGCCCTCGTTGAACACGCTTATAGAACATCACATACTGTAAACACAACGTGTTATGTGGAGTAGATCACAGTCTGATTTGTCCTCAGAAGGCCACCGTACTGATATTAGATCCCTGTGTGACGGTTTGTTTGGCCTAAACGCCACAGCTTCATATTAAAGATGATAAACGATAACTGTCCCAGCGAGCAGTGTTGTGGGTGCAGTGAAGCTCACGTCCTGAGGCGGTCTGCTGTTCCTCCTCTGTTGCAGGGAGTTTGGTCAGCTGGCCTACGAGCTGCTGGATCAGTCGTACAAACACGACGAGCAGGTGGCCATGAAGCTTCTGACCTACGAGCTGAAGAACTGGAGCAACTCCACCTGTCTGAAGCTCGCCGTCGCCGCCAAGCACCGAGACTTCATCGCTCACACCTGCAGCCAGATGCTGCTGACCGACATGTGGATGGGCTGCCTGAGGATGGGCAAGAGCAACTGCCTCAAGGTACCGACCAATCAGGGCCTCCGTCAGGTCCAAAGGTCTGGACAGGGTCTGGACCCGAACCTGTAAGGTCTGAAGACGCTCTGAAGGCAGGGTCAGCAGGGAGGAGGAGGAGTTATTAAGGAGGTGGTTATTAAATAAGGAGGAGGAGGAGTTATTAAGGAGGTGGTTATTAAATAAGGAGGAGGAGGAGGAGTTATTAAGGAGGTGGTTATTAAATAAGGAGGAGGAGGAGTTATTAAGGAGGTGGTTATTAAATAAGGAGGAGGAGGAGTTATTAAGGAGGTGGTTATTAAATAAGGAGGAGGAGGATAGAGGTATAGAAAATTCAAATAAACCTTTCACTCTTCGTTCCAGCAGTTTGGAGTTTAACTTATATAATATTTTATTAATAATAACAATAATAATAACAAATAAAATACATAATAATAATAATAATAACGACATTAGTGATAATAAAGATGTTAAGAATAATAGTGATAATAATGATGTTAAGAATAATAGTGATAATAATGATGTTAAGAATAATTATAGTAATTATAATAGTCAAAATAATAATAATGATGATGATGATGATGATGATAATAATATTTCTAGTTGATTCATGGTTCCAGATGAATTCAAACGATGATTTCTGTCTCCAGGTGATTTTGGGGATCGTCTTTCCTCCGGCCATTCTCCTCCTGGAGTTCCGTCTGGGAGACGAAGGTTCATTTCATTCGTCCAAAGAGAACGAAGACAACAAAACTAAAGAGGACGACAACAAATCCAGCAAGGTACCGGAGCTCCTCCAT
Organism: Anoplopoma fimbria; assembly: GCF_027596085.1. Taxonomy (NCBI): domain Eukaryota; kingdom Metazoa; phylum Chordata; class Actinopteri; order Perciformes; family Anoplopomatidae; genus Anoplopoma; species Anoplopoma fimbria. Next base: position 689,643 of record NC_072450.1, on the reverse strand, counting down.
CAATAATCATAACTCCATTATTGATCTGCAGCAGTTTGACTGATCCACAGCTTATTTCAGGACGCCGTCTCCAACGTGGACGCTACGTCAAAGAAAGGAGACGAAGAAGAAGAGCAGAAGAAACACAAGAGGAGAACTCCCATCGGGAGGAAGATCTACGAGTTCTACAACACTCCCTACACCAAGTTCTGGTTCAACACGGCAAGTTCTAAATATTAAACTACGTAATATCTACGGTGTTTATTTAAAGGGAATCTCTGTTTCTAGACCTGGAACAGGTTTTTTTATGATTTTCTTTTTTTTCTGTGTAGAAAAGTGAGTACAAAATACGTGATGTATGTACATTTATACAGTATAATAATAGTGTGTGTGTGTGTGTGTGTGTGTGTGTGTGTGTGTGTGTGTGTGTGTGTGTGTGTGTGTGTGTGTGTGTGTGTGTGTGTGTGTCAGATCTCATACCTGGTGTACCTGATGTTGTATAACTACATCATCCTGGTGAAGATGGAGCGGTGGCCGTCTCTGCAGGAGTGGATCGTCATCTCTTACATCATCACTCTGGGACTGGAGAAAGTCCGACAGGTAAACTACGAGACACACCTGAACCAGAGCCTTTCACATCAGACAGCTTCAGGTACAGAGAGGCAATAACAACACAGTAACTACTGATGTAACAACACAGTAACTACTGATGTAATAACAACACAGTAACTACTGATGTAATAACAACACAGTAACTACTGATGTAATAACAACACAGTAACTACTGATGTAATAATAACAACACAGTAACTACTGATGTAATAATAACACAGTAACTACTGATGTAATAACAACACAGTAACTACTGATGTAATAATAACACAGTAACTACTGATGTAATAACAACACAGTAACTACTGATGTAATAACAACACAGTAACTACTGATGTAATAACAACACTGATGTAATAACAACACAGTAACTACTGATGTAATAATAACACAGTAACTACTGATGTAACAACACAGTAACTACTGATGTAATAACACAGTAACTACTGATGTGATAATAACAACACAGTAACTACTGATGTGATAATAACACAGTAACTACTGATGTAATAACAACACAGTAACTACTGATGTAATAACAACACAGTAACTACTGATGTAATAACAACACAGTAACTACTGATGTAATAACAACACAGTAACTACTGATGTAAGTAACTACTGATGTAATAAACAGATGTAATAACAACACAGTAACTACTGATGTAATAACAACACAGTAACTACTGATGTAATAACAACACAGTAACTACAGAGGTAATAACAACACAGTAACTACTGATGTAATAACAGTAACTACTGATGTAATAAACAGTAACTACTGAGGTAATATGCAGTAACTACAGTAACTACTGATGTAATAACAACACAGTAACTACTGATGTGATAATAACACAGTAACTACAGAGGTATAAACAGTAACTACAGAGGTATAAACAGTAACTACAGAGGTATAAACACAGTAACTACAGAGGTATAAACAGTAACTACAGAGGTATAAACACAGTAACTACAGAGGTAATATTCATAATGGAAAATACGAATCACAGCTGAAGCAGCTTTCTCTTCTCTGAAGACAAGCAGCCTATAAGAAGAACATATAATCAATATAATCAATACCTATTTGATGATAGAATAACTCAAACACTTTATGGATCTGCTGAAACAGAACTGATGTTTCTGATGTCCCTTACCGTTAAACTCTGTCCCTCCACCAGATCCTGATGTCGGAGCCGGGGAAGCTGAAGCAGAAGATCAACGTGTGGCTGGAGGACTACTGGAACATCACCGACCTGGCGGCCATCTCCGTCTTCCTGCTGGGTCTGCTGCTGCGGCTGCAGAGCGAGCCGTCCATGGGCTACGGACGCGTCATCTACTGCGTCGACATCATCTTCTGGTACATCCGAGTCCTCGACATCTTCGGAGTCAACAAGTACCTGGGACCGTACGTCATGATGATCGGCAAAATGGTACAGCATCACATGGTGCATTCAATTTGACTTTATTGTCTAAGATGTTAGAAAGAAAAGCAACAAACTCAGACAACATGAAAACAATTCAAGATCCAAAGCTTTATTGTCATTGAGGATGAGTTACACTGAAGCACTGCCTGTCTTTTATCATTTTCATAGGCTCATCTTTTTCTTCTTCTTTATTATTGAGTGCTGATGATGATTAAACCCTGTTTTGATCTAAAACGACGTCCATGAATAAGGACATAAATGTCTCCTGTCTCATCATCCTCCAGATGATCGACATGCTGTACTTCGTGGTCATCATGTTGGTGGTGTTGATGAGTTTCGGCGTTGCTCGGCAGGCCATCCTCCACCCGGATGAGAAGCCAACATGGCGTCTGGCTCGAAACATCTTCTACATGCCGTACTGGATGATCTACGGAGAGGTGTTTGCAGACTCCATAGACCGTAAGACTAGAGTTCATAGTAAGACTTCCAGTCAGTCAGCTGTTAGTCCTCACCCTCTGTCCTCACCCTGTGTTAATATGTGAACATAAGCAGCTCTGTTGTTAAACTGTCCATTGAAAACATGAAGCTTCTGCAATTCAGAAATGTCCTCACAAGATAAAAATGTCCTCAGAAGGTACAAAATAGAAGTTTTACATAAAAGAGAGAAACGTTTGTTACTTATAGAATAGAATATAGTAGATTATTGTCACACTTTAGTATTTTTTTATGTTCTTGAAATGTTGATAACTTGATATCTTCTCCTGACTGTGCATGTTGTTGTTATTCATTATTAACACACATGTTCTGTCTCTTCTGGTTCCCTTTGACTCTGGACAGTGTATGCCATGGAAATCAATCGTAAGTATCTCTGACAGAATGAATACATTTACTCACAGTTCATTGTTTATTTCTGCTTGTAGATGCAGGAAGGTTAGGGAAGTGCATAGACGGAAACATTGTGTTTCCTGTGGCTCTTTCAAAATAGAAGCCACATTGTTTCGTCTCAAGGTAATCTGAACACAGAGCGGCATCGTCGGACTCTGCCACTAAGAATAAAAACTAAATTATAGAGAGATCATAACTGCATTAAGGAGTCCCTTTAAGTACAGGTTCTTCTAAAACTACAATAAATAACTCCCCCGTCCTTTAACGATACCTAGAACTACGAGGTAAAGACATGACGTCTTCATGAGTCACTGCTGTGTTATTATATTATAGTGTGTTATTTGTGTCTCAGCTCCATGTGGAGACAACATGTATGATGAAGATGGGAAGAAGTTCCCTCCCTGTATCCCCGGAGCCTGGCTCACTCCGGCCATCATGGCCTGCTACCTGCTGGTGGCCAACATCCTGCTGGTCAACCTGCTCATCGCCGTCTTCAAGTCAGTATCACACAGAACCAAACACAGCAAACACTCACACACAGACCTCAGACCAGTTACTGTTCAAACACAGATAGAACATCAACGGGAAAAGGATTTCAAAATAAAAGTCCAGGAAGTTTAGTTTCTTCGTCAGGTTAAATGCTTTCATGCATTCATAAAACATCAGTGAATATAAACGTTAGCACGAGGCTCAGTTTGAACTTAGCCAGCTCCAAACTCACTGTAACAAGTTACTAACAAATCAAGAAGGACTTCACAAACACAGTCAGGAATGGATTCATGATGATCTGGTTCAGCCCAGTCCTGGAGGAGAAGGACCTGAGAGGAGTCAGCAGATCAAAATCTTTGATTAAATAAAAACTGAATTTAAATGTGTCTTTTTGTCAGTCCCAGAGAGTCAAACCTGCACCTCATCCTCTCCACAGCAACACGTTCTTCGAGGTGAAGTCCATCTCCAACCAGGTGTGGAAGTTTCAGCGCTATCAGCTGATCATGAACTTCCACGACCGTCCCATCCTGCCTCCCCCCCTCATCATCCTCCCCCACATCTACATCGTCCTGAAGAGGCTGTGCTGCCGCTGCAGACGGAGGCCGGAGGGAGACCACGACGACCGGGAGAGACGACTCCGTAAGATCTGGTTCACGGACGGAGTCTGTCTGACTGTTTGATTCATGACTCAGCAAAGATTTAACCCGCTTGTTTCCTCAGAGCTGGTGCTGAACGCAGAAGAGCTGAAGACTCTGCATGAGTTCGAGGAGCAGTGTGTGGAGGAGTACTTCAGAGAGAAGGACGACGAGAAACAGTCGTCCAACAACGAACGAATCAGACTGACATCTGAGAGGTCAGGAGGTCACATCCCACCGAGTCAAATATACTGACTTTATGAATATACTGACTTTATAAATATACTTTATAAATATACTTTATGAATATACTGACTTTATAAATATACTTTATAAATATACTGACTTTATAAATATACTTTATAAATATGACTTTATAAATATACTTTATAAATATACTTTATAAATATACTGACTTTATAAATATACTTTATAAATATACTGACTTTATAAATATACTGACTTTATAAATATACTGACTTTATAAATATACTGACTTTATAAATATACTGACTTTATAAATATACTAACTTTATAAATATACTGACTTTATACATATACTGACTTTATAAATATACTTTATAAATATACTGACTTTATAAATATACTGACTTTATAAATATACTGACTTTATAGACATTTATTTGTCATCATGAACTTAAGAAATAAGCCATTAAAGCTGTCATTAAAAGTGATTTCACAGCAGCTGAGGTACGTTTGATGCACAACATATGTTATAAAATGTCATTAAAAAGTATTAGTATGGTTTGCCATTAAAATGCATTTACAAAGTAATGAAACAGTATCTCATGAAGAATGTCAAAATATCAGAAAATATCAGATGTATGGAAAGATGTCATAAAACATATCATGAAAAGTCATAAAAGTCTCATAATATCTGATATTGTAAAAATGCAATTTGAATACCATAGTAAGGTAAATCTTTAATACATTTGTCACCATATAAAGTATTTAATAAAAATCTCATAATAAAGTCTGTCCTAAATATATCAAACAATTAAATAAAATGTCACAGTATAGTATGTTATTAAGAATATCCTAAAAAAGGCATAACAAAGTATGCCATCATAGTATAGATTTCATCTGAATTTTTTCATAAAAAGTAAAAGTATACTATGACATCAACATTTCATAATAATTCAATTAAAAAGTCAAAGTTTAATATGTCATTCAAATTCTACCAATAAGTCGTAGTATAGTATTTCATAATACATTACAAAGTGTAGTAATTTAACAAAAGATTATACAAAATTTGTATTAAAATATGTCATAGTAAAATCATATAAACATGCTATATTCTAAAATGTCTTGAAAAATGTTTAACAAATTGTTTGTCAAATAATTTCATAGTAAAGCATGTCATAAAAATATTTCATGAAAGTCATAAATGGTTATAAAAAATCAGTCATTAATAAGTTAAAGTATAGTATGACATAAAAATTCAATTCAAAGTCTCAGTATTGTGTTTCAAAAAACGTTAACAACCGTTAATCATAGTGAGGTATAATGTAGCTTTTGTAGTAATGTTTATCATCAGTAAAACTTAGTCAATTATTAAAATAAAGTTATTTGAATCTGTTTCAGGGCTTTATAACCTTTGTTTTTCTCTGTATTTACCTCTCTGTTGAGTTTAGTCAGGATATGATTAATTGTAATAAATTAGAATTTGCAGTGTGAACAAAGTTAACTCCTTCTGTTCTACTTCCTCAGGGTGGAGAACATGTTCATGCGTCTGGAGGAGGTGAACGAGAGGGAGCAGTCCATGAAGGCGTCCCTGCAGACGGTGGACCTCCGCCTGTCTCAGCTGGAGGAGTTCTCCGGACGGATGATGAACGCTCTGGAGAAGCTGGTGGGCATCGACCGGGCCGAGCTCGTCCGCAGCCACTCCAGAGCGTCGTCCATCTGCGAGCCGGCCGCTCTGCTGCGACACGGCAGCATGAACAGCTCCGACGGATACAGTCTGTACCGATACCAGCTGGACCACGAGGACAGGCTGTCTGTGTCCGGAGACACGGAGGGAACCGACAGGAGGGTCCAGCTGAGTCCAGAGAGACCGGGAGCAACCACAACAGGTAGGACCAGATAGAAGAACTATCATCTGACTGTACGTGATGAGATGTGAAAGGATGAAACAAAAACATGAATATGAGATGTGACAATCATCAGGAGGCTCATGCACATCCACAGGCCTACAGGTAACAATCAAATCACAGTTCTTCAATATTTCTGCATCGATTTCATGTTTCAATAACGGAAACCATGAAGCGAATTCTTAAAGCTGCATTCTCTCTGCTGTCCACCAGGGGGCGACTCCTCTGGTTGTATAGAAGTCTATGAGAAAATGACTCTACTTCTCTCTTGATTTATTCCCTCAGTAAACATTGTAAACATGAGTTTATGGTCTCAATCTCTAGTTTCAAGTCTTCTTCAATACAGCATGATGTTCATTTAGTAAATGATGCTCCATTTAGAGTCAAACAGACCATAAAGCAGGGGATGCTTTAGGTGACAAAATGAACCTGCAAGACTGAAGCTGACGTTCATGTGAATGATGTCATCTGGTGCTTCCTATTTCCAGGTGATGTGAAGGAGTTCGGGTCGACTCTGGAGGTGAGAGGACTGAAGGAGAAGACTCAGTCTCTGTCCAACGTGGACATCCTGATCGTCCCGTGTGACCCCGAGCACAGACCCCCCCACAGCAGGGCAGCTTCACCTCAGTCCGACAAAACGGACGCTAAGGTTGAGAACCCAGCAGAGAAAACCCGTCTGGAGGCGGCGGCGTCCTTCCCTCTGGAGGGGTCGAAGGTCACGCAGTATTTATCCTCTCAGACCCTCAGCCGCTCCCCCTCCTCCAACAGGAAGTGCAGGAGCAGCATCGTCTACAGCCCCCCCCATCAGGACCAGGAGGAGCCAACCAGTTGGAGCTCGGCCTCACAGCAGGTCTCCAGATCTCCCAGCATGCCTCACCTGGGAGTCCAGAGTGAAGGCGACGAATCCAAACAGAAGGTGGAGGAAAGAGCGACCGCGCCGTCCAGCGGGGAACAGGAGGGTGCGACGGGGGGTGGTAACCACGGTAACGGAGGAGGGGAGGAGGAGGGGGAGGAGGAGGACCGGATGTATCCGACGCTGCGCTCCAAGAGTCTGAACACCAACCCGAGGAAGATGAAGACGAAGAAGGAGAGCCAGGAGACGCCTCGCTCGGCCAGCAGCGTCAGAGACCTGACCACGATCTTCAGCGGGGGGGAAACAGGTTCAGGGCTCAGGACCAGAACCAGGTGCAGAGACTCTGACAGCTGATTCTGAAGGACTGAGGCCCGAACCACAACCAATAATCATAAACAGACTCACAAAACGACCACAAAGAGACACAAACCTTAAAGTGTCTATAAATAACCACAAACAGACACAAAGTCAACACGAAGGTTGTTTCTGCAAAGTCCTTTTAAGTCTCTTTCAGTCTATTGGAGGGTGTCTTATGGGGTCTGCTGTCTGCAGCTACTTATTATATCATTTAATAATATTTAAAAGTTGTTTATTTGTATTTAATTTATTACAATGAATAAACAATGTTACTGTTGATAATGTATTTTTTATTATTGGAGATAACCAGGAATTTAAATTTGACTGAATCTGTCCACCCCATGTTTTTAATATGTGACATAATATATATTTACTGCTTGTTGTAAACTATCTTTTGAGAAAATAAAAATAGTAATAATAAATGATTAGTTATAAACAGTGTGCAGAAATCGTTCAGCTTTTGATAAGATGCAACTCTTTTTAAGACTTTCTTGTAAAATATGTAAAGCAGAGACGCAACAACAAAGTCATATTTAGTAAAACTACAAACTGAATGTAGTCTGAAACTAATCCCAGTAATCCCCAAATTACAGATAAAATAACTTTTTTTGCTTATACCTTAAAGCATCAGGATGCTGAATGTTTGACTTGATAAATTATTTGATTATATTATTTGTGTTTTTTCATCTAATTTTCACATTAATACGAGTCAATTTAAACAATCTTGTTTTTTGGGATAAAACTGGACTCTGCTGAATCAGCAGATCTGGATCTGATTAGACCAGGATCCAGACAGACACTGAGACCTGCTGCTCCACTGTTGTGTTGTTTACACTGTAGCTGCCATGACAACGAGAAGCTGCATCTGTTTCCTGTTTATAATGCAGAAGACCCCCACACACACACACACACACACACACACACACACACACACACACACACACACACACACACAACACACACACGCACATACAAACACACACACACACACACACACACACACACACACACACACACACACACACACGCACACACAAACACACACACACACACAAACACACACACACACACACACACACACACACACACACACACACACACACACACACACACACACACACATACAAACTTGTTCCATGACTTACAGGGACATTTTTTTAACCTTGTGGGGACCTGCTTCTTCTTGAGTCCCCTCAATGTCAGTTGTAAATACACACACACACACACACACACACACACACACACACACACACACACACACACACACACACACACACACACACACACACACACACTCATCCTCTGTCAACGTGCTATAAATAAATTAAACAATAACTAATTGCAAAGTGTGTGGATGATGAATTTTATTTCCTACCTTTGGCGACTTTATTTTGTATTTCATCTGAAAATGATTGTATTTTCATAATGGGTCATACTGTTTTGTTTCTGAGCTGAGGAGTTTCCAGGTTAAAGGTGTTTGTTGGACCCGAACAGACAAGCATCATGTGACCGATTAGATTCATCATCATGTCATTACATCACATTATCTTTAGTCAACACTCAGAACATTACGTTTTTAAAGCTTATCCTCAACAACTCTTTCTTTTGAAAGAACGTCCAGCAGCGCTGCAGGAGACAACGAACCTTTAAAGAAACGTTTAACCAACTTTAGCTCCGTTTGGACCGGAGAACCACACGGCCTATAATGTTCCTAAGAAAGTTCCAGTAGTAAAAACAGACTACAAGAAAGAACATAAAACATTTATTTAGCCTTTATTCATTTAATAGAGTAACTTCCACTGAAGCTACAGTCCAGTTTCTGCTCCAGACTTCAAAGTTTAAAATCATTATTTTGCAAGAAGGCTGCAGAATGTTAAAAAACACAGAAACAATATGCAGGTTTAAGAAAAAAAGGAAATCCCATAATGTCGTCAGAGCTGAACTGTTCCAACAGCGAGCTGAGAGGATGTCTGGTTGCTATGACAACAGTAAGAAGAGTACAGACAACTTATAAGAAAAAGGTCACATACAAACTTTAGCTCCATTCAGACTGGATCAACATCTAGCTCATCGTTCACTGTAACCATGGTGACATGACAGGATATTATGGTCTGTAATAGACACGGACATTCAGCAGTAACAAAGCCAAAAGCCTCCAGAGGGGGCGCCGGAGAGCAGGGAGGGCAAAGATATTGTTCCTTTACTTCTTCTTCATGACTCAGGGAAACATGAATCATTCAGAGGACATCATCCTGTCTGATGTCCCTCCAGAATAAAAGTTCATAAAGACAAAAGAAGCATCACGTCTTTAAAGGACATTTATGAGGATCGGTTTGATTTATTTATATGTAATATAATAGTAATAACTATTTTCTTTAGTGTATAATCACCTGAACATGATAATGGTTGTTTTTTTGTAGTAGTTTCAGTTGGTTGTGATCTGAAACTTTACCACTAGATGGCGCCACATTCTACACGCTGGCCCTTTAAGGTTTCTTCAGTATCACAGTAATCCACAGCGAGTTGTTGGAGACACTTTGACTACATGTGAATTAATAAGGACTCCTTATGTCCCTAGAACTGGAAACAGAGACAGTGGAACAGAAACATTCTGTCGCTGCTGAAGAAACATCTGAGCTTCACACCTTCACTTCATCTTCTGCTGAGCGGCAGATCTTTTACTTTCTGAACATTATATTTATTGTATTCTTCTGTAATTAATGTTGTTCGCTTTGTATTCATTTGTATTTTATCATTGTTCAGCAATTTGGCTGTGGTTGTTTTTAAATGTGCTATAGAAATAAAGTTTGACTGAAGAACAGCAGTATTCTGACATTACAACTCTAATCGTTCACAAATAGATATTTATGTTGGTGTTAGCATGTTAGCATGTTAGCATCATCAGATTCCTCCCATTTCACACAAAAGACAGATGTTACACTGAGCCAATGAAATACCTGATGTTAAAACCACTACAGACAGAATCCAGTCTGAACGGAGCTAAAGGACTCATGAAGACCAACATGATCCTCCAGACTGTCCATCCATTGTAGAGTCTACAGTTCTGATCTGAGAGCAGCTCATCAGTCTGAACATGAAGCTCTGTCCAGTTCAAACACACACACTCACACACACACACACACACACACACACACACACACACACACACACACACACACACACACACACACACACACACACACACACACACACACACACACACACACACAGAGGGGTCAAAGTTCAAGGTCTGGTCCAGACTAAGTGCTGTAGAGAGGCAGTACTTCCTGTTATTTCTCGGCCTTCATCTTGTCGTTGTACGTCCCGGCGTTCTTGTACGCTCCCACGTAGCCCGTCTTCTCCACGATCTCCTCCCGGCCCTCGCGACCTTTGCCCTTGCCGCTCTCGTCGAAGCGCTCCTTGTGAGAGCCGGTGTAACGGGACGCGTCGGTCAGGCGGTCAACCGCCTTCACCTTCGCCACTTTCTGATGGAAACACAGAGGACAGGAAATAAAGGAGACTAAAGTCAAGTCCGTTCTCTCTGAAACAGGTGAGAATCTCTTTGTATAAAGATTTTTATTCTTCTGACTTATTCTTTTACTTATCTTTTTCCTCGTCACCCATCTTCACACAGAAAAGGAATGTAATTGTTTGTAATAAGCGACTATCTCTTTAAATGAGAGTATTTGAGTCAGATCAGTGTTTAATGACCTGAAGATGATCCAAACCGCCTCGGTTCCTGGCTCAGACTCCGATGACTTCATTATAATAATGAACCCGTCTGATGAGGGTCCAAACATTTACAGAGTGCTGTCGGTTTAACGATCAGACTGAAGCTTTAGAGCAGAGTGAGAGTCGGATCTGTGGAGCAGCTCTGGACTTGTTTCCTGCAGCTGAACGATGAGACATGAAAGAAGAGCCAGAGGAGATGAACATCATTCATCCTGTTTCATCGTGTTTGGACAAAGCTCTTTGACAGAAGTTTCATCAAATAGTTGCATTGTTTTATTTTGTGTAGTAAAATAATGCAAATCAAACTAGAAAAGTGCACTCTAGTCTCGTGCAGATCTCCTCAAAGTGTTCCTCCTTCTTCCCTTCCAGACAGAGTAGATTTAAATCTCACTCAGTTGTTCCTCTGGCTCCCTTACAGTCAAGATTGCATCCTTGCTTCAGTGGATCACAAAATAACAGGTATGGAATTAATCTGCAGAAGCTCCATTTCAATATGAGACCAAACTTTCAGTTTTTGAGCCACAACGTTGATGCCCGTATTGTGAGGCTTGTTTTTAGCCAAGACGATAGCCAGAAAAGCTATTTTCTACTGAAGCAGTTGTTTTTCACTTGTGGCCCCCACCGGCCCTTTAAGAGGACATTACATTACATTACATTACAGTCATGTAGCAGACGCTTTTATCCAAAGCGACTTACAGGAAGTGTATTCAACATAGGTATTCAAGAGAACTACTAGTCACCAGAAGTCATCAGTGCATCTCCTTTCTTAAACAAGCATCTAAAGCATAAACCAGAGCAAAAGTATAGTGCAGAGGCAGATTACTACGAAAACAATAATTGCAACAGACTAATACGAATATAATAAGTGCTACAAAAGAGGAGTGAGTAGTCAGAAGTCAATGACGCTATAAAACAGTTAATAAAATCTGTTTTCAAAAAATTTGAATCACTGCAACCACGAGAGGTCTTTGAACAAAGAGTCATGAATGAGCAGAGAAAACATCAGGCTGATGAGTCCAGAGAGATTAGAAGTGGACAGACGGACAGACACACATGACCGGACGCAAGATCTGCCCAAAGGATAACGCCTGGTGGAGGTAGCAACTTTCTATACTCTAATATGAAGCAATATAAATAAATTGCTGCTGTTTGTAACCCAGCAGTAGACGGATTAAGAGACAACAAAAGAGACTTTGCTGCTGTTTTTGTTACGCCATTTCTTATCTCTCTAAAATTATCCAGGTTATATTTGTTTAATTACTTTCTACCCCACAGATCCATCATGGATATTCTTTAGTTCAGCTCATAAATGATTTACCATCGGTCTGAACAAGGTGTGAAGTTCACTTGTATGCAGATGATACTGTAATTAATACCCATGTACCAAAACCACAAAACCCAACAGATCCAGTTCAACAATAAAACATATAACTAAATGGTTTCAAGATTGACACCTATTTGTTAATGTTAAGAAGATACACTCAAAGTCTTTGTGTCTTCAGATCTCTCAGTATTCTCCACCTTCAAAACACTCATCTCTATCAAACACATGATTATAGAGCAGAGTTCGTATGCTAATGATGCAGCTAATTACACAGCACCCGTGTTTTTGTTTGGTTAAAGAACCAAACCCTTGACGACAGCGTGTGACTCCCATCAACACACCTGCACCCACTGGTTTCTACGTAAGCATCAGGATGCTGATTCTCAGACTACTGCATTTATACCCACTACTGTGTGTGAGACGTGTTCAGTGGACAGGTGTCCTATAACACTGTTCAGTTTTAAGACAGTTCTCATTTCATGTTGTGTTCATGTCAGAATATTAGACTATAGTCATATCAACTAAAAACTGTCCTCCTGGCTGAACTACAATCACAAGATGAAGAAAATAATCTACAGTTTTCAGTAGAAGCTTCCTCTCTCACCGTCACTCCGACGTTGGTAGGCTCTCTGCCTTCCACCAGCTTGTAGATGGACTCCAGTGCCTCCTCTTTACTTTGACCTTTGAACCTCTTTGGGGCCAACTCCTCCAAAGCTCTCTGGAACTCCTCATAGGTGATGACCCGAGACGTCTTCTGTCTTCACAAAGAAACAACGATAGAAATCATTAAACTGGAGTTCATGTGAAACAGAGATGTAACTAATAATTAATCTGTGGATTCATTTTACTATAAAGTATCAAGCAGCCACTTATTGGATTCATTGATCAGTGTTTCGATTTTACTTGAATTATCTTATTATCATTTTAACCATTTCTTTGCTCAAGAAGCCCAAAAGTTTGTGAACCTCTGAAATAGGATAAAAGATGTCAGCGATGGAGTCCTGGTGGTGGTGGGGGGGGGGGGTATTACTGTCAGTTCTGGATCCTCAACTACAGACTCACTTGACTTTGGAGAAGACGATGTCCACGTCGGTAGCGGTGATGTTCTTGCCGTCGGTGATCCTGCAGTCTTTGCACAGTTTGGCCCAGTTCTTCCCGTTCAGCTCCTTCCCGGTGGCCTTCGTGTCTCCGTGGACGGCAAACTTCTTAAAAGAGTTCAGGAGCTGCTCCATGTCCGCACTCTCCGCCATGACGGCAAAATATCTGCAGAGCAAGAGGAACAAACACAGCTGATGAAACGTTGGAAAGGAAATCAATTCAACAACATTCATCTTAGAACGGGAAAGAAATGAAATCAAACAATATGTCACAGAACGACTCAGACAGGAAGAAGAAGACTTACAGACTTCTGTTTTGTAATAAAAACTGATTTTAGTGGTGACAGACTTTTGTTTTTTCACAGAATCGATCCAGTGGAAGATACCAACCACCTGAGATTTCTCTTTTTTTTTTTTTAAGAGTAAACATTCCAGTATAAATGATGAACGATGGCATCCAACTGGCTCAGGACCCGACCACGACCATGTATGTATAAAGACAACTGGATTCAGAGTTGGAGACTTATGAACACCTGGCAGAGCACTCAATACCTCTGATACAGTAGACGTCTGCAGGACCACGTTTCACCATGATGACACAAACACAGACTCACAAGGAGACAACAATACAAGTGCTGTCGTGGATGGTAACAACCACAAAGAGATAAAACTACTAAAAACAACCACAAAGAGATAAAACAACCACAAAGAGACATACAGCCACCACAGAGACACATCACTGGTTTATATTTCTGTCTGTACATTACATTTTGAGAGGTGTGAAATAAATATTTTGACCATCTGTGCTGTGAGAGAAGCAGCTGTGTGTGTGTGTGTGTGTGTGTGTGTGTGTGTGTGTGTGTGTGTGTGTGTGTGTGTGTGTGTGTGTGTGTGTGTGTGTGTGTGTGTGTGTGTGTGTGTGTGTGCATGGCGGTTGTGAGACATGACCTCACTCTGTTTCTCAGACTGGTGTGATCACACACACATTGATGCAATCCCTTACAGTGGTTGTCGTGGTAACGGGGTCTCTAACATTTAAATTCAGACTGTTTTTTTCATCAAGCTGTTTTCTGCTCACTCACATGTGATGTGCGTCTCAAACAGTCGAACCAATCAGAGACGGGCTGGGTGATGGTAGGCGGGACTTAAGTTAGTGATGTAATTACCAATCTTGCTGTTTTTGTAGGGTTTTGGGAGATGCAGGGGACATGTCACCCCCAACATTTAGAACCAGTGCACCAATAAAACATGAAAGTAGTCGAGGACTTTTATTTTGACGCACCGCTATAACTACTGGTTGTGACTCCAGTTCTATGAGTGTTTGTGGCCCTCC
>NC_072450.1:662312-672312 GCF_027596085.1 Anoplopoma fimbria | reverse complement strand
TGCAGGTCAGAGGTCAGAGGGAGCGTTTCAAAGTGCTGCATGCCGTGTTTCAACACCAATAAATCATTACAACGTTAATAACTACCAACACACTGAGTCAAGTAGGAGTTAAAACAAAACAAGGTAGAGACAGCTGCAAATTATATTTAATGAATAAATAATTGAGCAGCGAATCTGACAAAGAGAAAATTACCAGAAACTGACGCAAAACCACCACAAAGACAAACGAACTGACCACAGAAAGACACAAATAGTAGAAAAAACACCACAAAAACTAAAACAAATGTCAAAAAGAGACAGAAAACCACCATAAAAAGTAGAAAAAAATCCAAAAAGAGACACAAAAAACAACAAATTGATGCAAAATGACCTCAAGAAAATAAAAGGATCACAAACAGATTCAAAACCACCATAAAAACTAAAAAAACTATCAAAAAGAGACACAAAACCACAATAAAAGGATGCAAAACTAGCACAAAAACTTAAAAAACTACCACAACGAGACAGAAAACCACAACAAATGTATGCAAAGCACCACAAACGGAAGAGTAATGAACTCAAAGAGACATAAACCCACAAAGAGACCTGGTCTCTGTCTGAACCCTGAAACTCGGGTTCTGACCAGGTCTGACCAGGTTCTATCTGACTGGTTCACCTGAGGAACACAGACGCTGAGGAGACATTTACACGTTCTTAGTTTAAATAAACTCAGTCCCTCAAACCACATCACTGTGTTTTTGTTGCCACGGCTACAGAAACACAAACAGTGACAACATGTGTTACAGTGTGGTCATCATCAGGAGACAGGAAGTGAGTCTGACAGGAAGTACTTCATTGTGAGGGTTGACAGGAAAACCAGCACTCTACTGTGTTTCTCTACTGTCCTCTACTGTGTTTCTTTACTGTGTTTCTTTACTGTGTTTCTTTACTGCACTCTACTGTGTTTCTTTACTGTGTTTCTTTACTTTTTCTTTACTGTGTTTCTTTACTGTTTCTTTACTGTTTCTTTACTGCACTCTACTGTGTTTCTTTACTGTGTTTCTTTACTGTTTCTTTACTGTTTCTTTACTGCACTCTACTGTGTTTCTTTACTCCGAAAATCATCTTTAACATATCCTTGCTAATCAATAATCAATGACTCATCAGGATCTGGTTCTCTTTGTTTAAAGGTTCATAAATACAACAATAGGTCAGAGTGTGTGTGGAGTGAACGCTGACACACACACACTCTCTCAGGACTCGGCAGGATATGACCTCATGTCAGTGGTTATGTCAGCAGGAAGCAGCTGTTAGTATGACATCACATGTTGTTCAAGGGGGGAGGTTCTCCAGAGACCAGAGAGTCATGTGACAAGGAGAATCATGTGACTCGCTGCTTTCAGTTATTTGATTTTATGGATTTATTCAGACTTTTGAGTCCAGTGTTCTCTGCATCCCTCCATGTTTGTAGTCACCATGTTCACACAACCTCTCTGATGGCCATAAAAATATAAAACAAAATGGACGTAGCTGTAAATTAAAGTCACTGCTTCCTGTTTAAAGCTGCATTCTCTCTGCTGTCCACCAGGGGGCGACTCCTCTGGTTGTATAGAAGTCTATGAGAAAATGACTCTACTTCTCTCTTGATTTATTCCCTCAGTAAACATTGTAAACATGAGTTTATGGTCTCAATCTCTAGTTTCAAGTCTTCTTCAATACAGCATGATGTTCATTTAGTAAATGATGCTCCATTTAGAGTCAAACAGACCATAAAGCAGGGGATGCTTTAGGGCGGGGCTACACACTGATTGACAGGTCGCTACCATGGCGACCTTAGCATGTCAAGGTGTCGGCATGTTTGCGTGCACACTTTTTCCGCTAGATTGCTCGGCGTGTTAGATGACAGACATGTGATGCAGCCGTGACCTGCAGCATCAGGTTACAGATCAAACAGTTCAATGCAAACCAGTATGAGGTTGTTGGTGAACTGGGCCGCTGCCAGAGAACACACAGAGACCTGCAAAAGTATGTGTGTGTGTGTGTGTGTGTGTGTGTGTGTGTGTGTGTGTGTGTGTGTGTGTGTGTGTGTGTGACATTCTTCTCATTGCCGCTCCTTTGTGATCGACACTGTTATGATGTTGTCGGGGCTTGTTGCCGGGGCAACCCCTCCTAACATCGCCAAGAGATGGTGACATGCAACAACACACAAACACACACACACACACACACACACACACACACACAGCAGGCGTCTGTCAAAATAAAAGCCTGACCTGCTCCTGATCACTGGTGATAATTCGTCCCAGTGTCGTATGTAACTGGTCTGTGTGAAGAACCAGTCCGAACCAGATGATGATGATGTCACATGAGATTTATGGACTGCGGCCCTCAAGGTTTTAGTTTAGCTGCTTTTCATGAACACTGAAGACGTAAACAGAAACCAATGATTGACAGACTAAACTCTGATCCTACAAGAAGAAGTCACAGCTCAGATCAGACCGTCTCTGCTGGTCTATGATGATCTGCAGTCCGGGTTCAGGCCTTTCTATCAAGGTAACAGTGACCTTTGCCTCTCCTGGGGTTCCCCAGGGCTCTGTATTGGGATTTCCCACCACACATGCTCCCAGTGGGCAACTGCCTCCACGAACTGCATTCAAATTCAACATTTAACAAATTTATATTCCTGATCATCTCTCCAGACCTGAACATCGTTCTCAAGCTAAACCAACACAGAACAGAAATCCAGATTATAGGGTCGAATTAATAACAACTATCACTTTGATTTCTCTCTGCTGCACAAAACAACTCACACTTTTCCAAAATGTAGCCGCCAGAATTCTTACAGCAGCCAAAACATATGAAGCCACAGATTGTGTCCTCAGCATCCAGGTAGGAGCCCCATCACACCTGGATGGACCTCTGAGTTACTGAATGTATCTCCTAACAAGTATCCTGATATCTCATAGAGCTCCATGAAGACACATCAGTGAGCCTCACTGTTGTTCCTCCATCACCACAAACACAAACTGTAGTTTAACTGACTCCCACTTACAAAAACTCTCTAGAGCACCAGATGTGGATTAATCCGCTGCTGAAAATAGTCCCCAACAAAGTCTCCATCTCCTCCTGTTTGATAAAAACTACAGATTTGTGTTCTTAAAGATTGACATCTTCAGAAGTATTTAACAGTACGTCGTCATCATGGTTACTGTTCATCATCAATCATCCCGAGGAAGGATCAATCGTTTGGATATTAAAATGTATAAAAAGTGATCAGTTTTCAGTCATTTATTGATAAACAGGTAAAATCAGATGACAAGTGTGAAAGATAACAAACATCCTGTATGTGAACACAAAACTGCCAAACTCAGATTGATTCCACTCTCATGTTGTTGCAGCAGCTGGTTAGCTTAGCTTAGCATAAAGACTGAAAACAGGGGGAAACAGCTAGCTCGGCTCTGTAGCACCATCCACATCCTCTAAAGCTGATCGACATGTAAAATCTGTAATCTGGATAAAACATGTTTTGCGGGGTTAATGTGGCCGACTATGTTTTTAGCCAGGCTGTCAGTCTTTATGCTAAGCTAAGCTAACCAGCTGCTGGCTGTAGCTTCAAATGTACCCTTCAGGCATGTTCAGGCTGTTTCTAAATGTTGAACTGTTCCTTTAACGTGACTAAATCCTGCAGGGTGGCATCGTGGGGGGCGGGGGGTGAACAACAACGACCTCACTAGAGTGGCTCATGGCACGTGACTGGCTGAAAAGTGAAATTATCAAGCAAAAGTGACGCAAAGATTGCTGTGAAAAAGTTTTGTGTAAAAGAGCTTTTTAACATGAATATAAATGTAATAAACAGATAAACTGAGAGATAATATTTTATAATCATGACTTTAAATAATTTAGTGCAATGTTTCTCTTCATTTATGTGTTTCAGTATAAACTTTATAGACTGATGATTAGTTTTAGTCAGTATTGGTTCTTCAGCAATCATGTCAGAAGTTTCTCATATGCACACTTTAGCGTTAGCGGTAGCATTAGCATGACTGTACTTTAGCAGCGTGTTTGGGGTTCTTAGTGCTGCTGCATCAGAGCTGGACAGGAAGGGATGTCATGACTTCAGCACTTTATAAACCACTCCGTCCCTCAGGCCCTGGGTTACCATGGAGACGGGTGGTTAACTGGGAAACAGTAAAAACAACTGGGAGCGGCGGCGTCTCATGAGGTTGGGGGGGGAATTACCATGACAACAAACACTGAACAGCTTCTCAGTGACGTACAAAGTTAAGGTTTACAGGTTCAGTCACTTCATTTAAAAAGATTGTGCACAAACATGATCTCACCTTTGGCATTCAGAATTAAAAAGTCATCGTCAAAATCAATAAATAGTCAGAGATACAAAACAAAGTCTTTAGATTTAAATAAAGATTGTTGTGCGTGGCTACAAAGATAAAAGAGTGGGATTAGATTGTTCCAGGTCACAGCTCCATCCAGGATGCTGCACCTGAGCCCAGAGACGCCCGAGACGCCGGTCTGGACCCGGACCTGGACCCGGGTCTGGATCCCGGCCTGGCCCCGGGCCTGGAGCTGGTCGGCCTCCTGCCCAGACTGAGGCCTCCCTCCCAGGGCTCAGCGTTCTCTCCGCTGGCCCGGCTGACGAACACCATGGGCGGCTGCGTGGAGGCCATCTCAAACCTCAGCTCCGCCGCGCTCCTATTTGCGCGGGAGGAGGCGGGCTTCCTCTTAGTCCTGGGCTGGGGGAGGGGAGGGGGAACGCTGGGACGACTCTGTGTGAAGACGAGGAGGCGTCTCCGGCAGCAGTGGACGACGAGGAGCCCAGTTTGGCCAACGCCACTGGGATCTCCTCCAGAGACTCTGCAGAGTCCGAGTGGTACTCAGCAGGAGGGGCGGCGGCCTGGACGGGGCCCGAGGGGGGGGCCAGGGGGGGCAGGGAGGCCCTCAGAGGGAATGCTGGGAAAGGAAGTCTTTGACCCAGAGACACAGTGGACATACTGCTGGGCTCTGCTGGAGGACAACACACACACAAAGGTCCATTTATCAACGTTTAATTCACAAGCAGACAGAAGTTAAAAATATAAAGAACATCTGCACACTGGTCATTGTACTGGTCATTAAACTGGTCATGGTACTGGTCATTATACTGGTCATGGTACTGGTCATTATACTGGTCATGGTACTGGTCATTATACTGGTCATGGTACTGGTCATGGTACTGGTCATGGTACTGGTCATGGTACTGGTCATTATACTGGTCATGGTACTGGTCATTATACTGGTCATGGTACTGGTCATGGTACTGGTCATGGTACTGGTCGTTAAACTGGACCAGTACAATGACTGTGTCCCAAATACAAAGACTCCTAATCTCCTGCTGTGTGTAGATAGAGTTCAACAAGTTGACCTAAAGCTGTGTAAATGTGTGTAAATGTGTGTAAATGACACTTTGTTGGTTCAGGTCACAGAAAGGCATTACATCACTGAGGGTCCTCACAAGGACAGAAAGACAGACGTGTGTGTGCGTGTGTGTGCGTGTGTGTGCGTGTGTGTGTACCGGGTGGCGGGGCTGAACCCGGGCAGCGCCCTCTGGTGACTTCTACTGGAACCTTACGGACCTTCTTCCTCTTTTTCTGTGAAAGCACAAAGACACACTCTCACTGGCCAATCAGGAGACAGCGTTCATGTGTGAAGTCACACTGAATGTCAACATATGAGTGATGTAATAAATGAAGGTGAGAACCAGAAAGAAACAAACACATCAACGCTTCTCTGAAGGGTCATTTCACACTTATGACAACACACACCCCATGTCTTCTGTGTGTGTATGTGTGTGTATGTGTGTGTTTACCTGTGTATGTGTGTGTTTACCTGTGTATGTGTGTGTGTTTACCTGTGTATGTGTTTGTGTGTGTTTACCTGTGTATGTGTGTGTGTTTACCTGTGTATGTGTGTGTGTTTACCTGTGTATGTGTGTGTTTACCTGTGTATGTGTGTGTGTTTACCTGTGTATGTGTGTGTTTACCTGTGTATGTGTGTGTTTACCTGTGTATGTGTGTGTGTTTACCTGTGTATGTGTGTGTGTGTGTGTTTACCTGTGTATGTGTGTGTTTACCTGTGTATGTGTGTGTTTACCTGTGTATGTGTGTGTGTTTACCTGTGTATGTGTGTGTTTACCTGTGTATGTGTGTGTTTACCTGTGTATGTGTGTGTGTTTACCTGTGTATGTGTGTGTGTGTGTGTGTTTACCTGTGTATGTGTGTGTTTACCTGTGTTTGTGTGTGTGTATGTGTGTGTGTTTACCTGTGTATGTGTGTGTTTACCTGTGTATGTGTGTGTTTACCTGTGTATGTGTGTGTGTTTACCTGTGTATGTGTTTACCTGTGTATGTGTGTGTGTGTTTACCTGTGTATGTGTGTGTGTTTACCTGTGTATGTGTGTGTTTACCTGTGTATGTGTTTACCTGTGTATGTGTTTACCTGTGTATGTGTTTACCTGTGTATGTGTGTGTTTACCTGTGTATGTGTTTACCTGTGTATGTGTGTGTGTTTACCTGTGTGCGTCGGTGTGTGTGTTCTGCTGCTCTCATCTCAGTAGACGTTGTGGGCGGAGCGTCTTCCTCCATGACAGGACTGGACACGGTCCTCACTCTTCCGTTAGACAGGAACCTGACACACACACACACACACACACACACACACACACACACACACACACACACACACACACACACACACACACACACACACACACACACACACACACACACACACACACACACAGTTACAGCTCTGTACAGATGTGCCCTGAATGAGAGCGTCTGATTGGCTCAGTGAAGATCAAAGAAACCATTATGTTCATGACCGTTGTATTTGTCCTGCTGACTGAACCAACATGTAGTTCCTTTTGTGAACATTAGGTGTCACTCAGACGATTAAACTGATTATTTTTCTGTTGCAGCTCCAAAGTTAATAATCAATAAATACAGACTGTGACATAATGGTTATTGATCAAAGCAAATATTTATAAATTACAATCTTTTATTTCTTAACATTAGAATTTTGTCTTGATTTAAAAGGGCGACATTTAGAATTTGATGTTTGTTTGTTTTTAGTACAAATCCCTGTTGATTTTATTTACATTCCTATAAGCCTACGTTTTACATTTAGACAAAGAACAATGACGCAGCTACTCGTCCTGTCGACAGCCAATAAGAGAACAGTAT
Organism: Anoplopoma fimbria; assembly: GCF_027596085.1. Taxonomy (NCBI): domain Eukaryota; kingdom Metazoa; phylum Chordata; class Actinopteri; order Perciformes; family Anoplopomatidae; genus Anoplopoma; species Anoplopoma fimbria. Next base: position 665,096 of record NC_072450.1, on the reverse strand, counting down.
TACCAGCCAATCACAGCACATTAGGGCGGGACTTATACGGAGCTCACGCTGTCGTTACGGCTCTACACGTAGATAAAAGTGAGAATCGTCATAGAACCAGAGTCACACTGTAACTATGGTCGTTTTTCTCTGGTTGATCTGAAACATATTTAGAATAAGAAGCTGCTGTGATGAAGACGAATCAGAGGACAGAAAGACAAAGAGACGTCCTCTGGAACCCTTCAGTGGTTTCTATTCTTTGTCTCTTTGTCTCTTTGTGTCTTTGTCTCTTTGTCCTGTTGGACTCTCCGCTCTGAGGGCTGCAGAATAAATAAAGTCACTCCCAACAGACTAATGTTCAGTGAGTGGAGTTATTTATTAAGAAGCACACGCACACACACACACACACACACACACACACACACACACACACACACACACACACACACACACACACACACACTACACACTTTGTTTGCTTCCTGGCAGTCACGGCCAAAGAACTCTCATTTTGCACACTTTGTTTTTCTGCAGAGAAAACAACGTCTCCATGGTGACGGTGGTCCGGCCCCGCTGTGTTATGAAATGAGTGTTTACTGAAACGTGTCGGGACTGGGTCAGTTGGCCTCAGCCAATGGCAGCGAGGCGTGTTAACAGGACCAGACCATCAGAACCAGAACCACTTACTCTGCCCCCCCCGTCACAGACACAGTGGTAGGTTCCACATCGTCCAGCTGAGGGTTGGTGAAGCCCAGAGTCCCCGAGTAGTTCACGTCCTGAGGGGGACAGCGGAGACCACAGGAATCAAACCAGACACAGTTACAATGATACATAAGTGCTGTGATTAGAGGGTAATTATTATGTAGTTCTGTACTTCTGAAGTTCATGAAGGGATTTTAATGAACTGGGATTTAATGAGGTTGAAAGAAAGCAGAATTTTCCACCTTATATTGAACAATAAATATAAATTCAACCCTCTTATGATCATTTATATTTAATACAAATGACCAGTGATGATTGTAAACAGCAGGGCTAAACATTAACAGTTCCCCGGGGCAAGTAACCTCTGTGTTCAGGTCAGTTTAAAATAATTATCTTTATTAGATAAAAATAAAAGATAGGCATTAATGCTTTCTAGTATTTGTTCAAATTCAGCCGTTGTTTGACGGGAACAAAACTTTCCTCTTGTCAACTGGTAATAACGGAGCTAACAGCTAACGAACGGAGGTTCAGTTCAGTTACATTATAATGCTAGTAACGTTAGCAGCACCACTAACGGCTAACAGGAGGAGAGCTAGTAACGTTAGCAGCACAGCTAACGTCTAACAGGAGTTATGAAGAAGAAGAAGAGGAGGAACATTTTATATTTTAATACACCTCCTGCAGTATCTTTGACTCCGCTTAACTTCTCTAGCGCCCCCCTGTGGAGGCTTCTCTCTTCTTCTAGTGTCTTTGTCTTGCTGCATGTCCATGTCTATTACACCATAATATCCTGCCATGTCATCACGGTAACAACGTCCTGAACAATGAGTTAAATTAAAGTGGGGCAAAGTGAAGGATGTAGAGTTCATCCACTGTGTTGATGTCGCCCCCTACAGTCAGAGAGAGGAACAGCTGCTAAAGGTTTTATACTGGCTGTGTTTGTGTGAGAGTGGGTGCTCTGTTTCCTGTAACGATCTTTGTGCTTCACGTCAGGTCACATCAGAGCCAACATGGCCGCCAGGAGCCTCAGTTACCTTGACGACGTGGACCGACGGTGGAGCTGCCGGCTCCTTCACTGATGCCAGTTTCCTCGAGTCTCTGCCGTTCTGACGGTGACGCTGACGCACAATGTACTCAAAGGTGCTGAGCCGGTTCCACACTGTGACACACACACACACACACACACAGTGATGATACAGTCTCTCTACCTCCACGTGCTGGTCTGAACGTATGACAACACACAGACAGGTGTGTCTTACTCAGGTAGAGGTGGAAGCAGAGCAGGTGGCAGAGCAGCACCGAGGACAGCAGACCCAGAGCGATGGTGACGGCAGCCAGACCGGGAATCACTGCTGCTGCAGACCGGACCGGAACCACCGGCAGGAAGACGAACCACACCGCCGACTCATTCCTCACTGTGGGACGGACACACACACACACACACACACACACACACACACACACACACACACACACACACACACACACACACACACACACACACACACACACACACACACACACACACACACACACACACACACACGTATAAATTCTAGAATAAGTTGTGATCGGGATGAATTTCACCAGGATAATGAAAAATGAAGTAAAAAATAGAGCCTGATTTAAAAAATACAGGAATTATGATGTAAGAAAGAACAGACTCGCACAATGTTTCTATTGTTTATTATTATTATTATAATTATTAGCATTATAATATTATTATAATTATTATCATTATATTATTATTATTAAAAACATTTTTATTGTATTTTTATTAGTTATTATCTATGCAGGAGAACTTCATAAATGTAACAAGATTTAAAGAGAAGTGTTTTGTTTCATTTTAAGAGTTTAAAGCATATTTTGATGATTATCTGGATAACACCGTGATCCATATTAACCTGTTTAGATCGTCCCTGCCTAGTTCTTATGCTGGGTCAGAGGTCAGAGGTCAAAGGTCGGAGGTCAGGGGTCAGGTCTTACCCAGGAAGTGTTTGTCAGAGCGGAGTTTGGACGGGTCCAGAAAAAACTCAATGAAGACGTAGGAGGCAACGACCAGAACCAGAGAGACCCCCAACAGAGCCGAGACCACACTGTGGA